>NC_057863.1:39730356-39817856 GCF_019393635.1 Dromiciops gliroides
ATGAGAGCATGGATAAGGTAAAATGAGTTCAGGTTCTGAACGGGTATCAACTTGAAATGCATGAAGAAATGAGTTGCACTAGGGAACAGTAAATTCTTTCTCAGAGTAAGCCATGTGTATTGGCAGAGACACTCAACTTGGCATGCCCTCCAAATGTGAGATCAATAGTCTTTGCTTTTAATTCCTATTTAAGGAGAACTGAAGTCATTGTCAAGATTTCCCCACTATTCTAATGAGTTTGGGGTCATGTAAGGTCCTACTGTCCTCAATTATATCAGTATTAAAAAACAGCTTCCCAAGTGCAGGATGAGACCGTATAAGTCTAGGAATAACATTGAAATAATGCCACAGAAAAGCTTTCCTTAGTTAAGGGAGATAGTTGTCATCAGTTGGAGCAATCACAAATATAATGGCATGGCAGCCATTGTATTAAAATAATTCAGTGGGTCTGTGACCTCACTGATATGAATATTCTCTATGATGATATATATATATATATATATATATATGCCCATTTATGCCTCTCTGGTTCATGTTAAACACTTAATAGGCTAGTGGCCTTCATTCTCTCGCCATTTCTTCCCTGATACCAGGGCAGCCAATATGCTTTTCACCTCTCATCCTTATTCTTCACCACATGACCAGCTGGTCTTCTCTTCCTGTTATCTTTTCTCTAATGACATCATCTCCTCCGTTCTTCTTCAAAGTTTCCCATTGTTTAAATGTAGAGCCTACTCACACCCACCATACCCTTTTCTATTATTCGCTGTATAATATGCATTTTCAATTCTTTGGAAACTTTTGTATTTCATGTTTCACTGCCAACAACAATAATAACAAATACTTACATAGCACCTACTACATACCAGACACTGTGATAAGCAGGTGGCAATTTTTATCTCATTTGATCCTCACAACAACCTTGGAAAGTAGGTGCTGTTATTATACCTATATTGACAGATGAAGATAATTAAGTCATACAACTGGCCCAGGGTCACAAAGCTAGTGTCTGAGGCCCAATTCGAAAACAGGTGTTCCTGACCCCAAGCCCAGATCTCTGTCCATTGTGACACATAGCTGCTTGCAGGATGTTGGTATTTTTAATAGGCTTTCATTAAGAA
The DNA here is from genome assembly GCF_019393635.1 of Dromiciops gliroides. Lineage (NCBI taxonomy): Eukaryota > Metazoa > Chordata > Mammalia > Microbiotheria > Microbiotheriidae > Dromiciops > Dromiciops gliroides. The sequence goes on from NC_057863.1 coordinate 39,731,478, forward strand.
ATGTGGAGTCAATAAAGGAACTTCAAGGTTTTCCAAAAGTCATTCAGCTCATTTTCCTGTTTCTGTTTAATTCTGGGTTCAACTTGTTTTCCATTTGTACTATCTGTCCCAGATATTCATGCTGATGGACAAGCTAAAAAGATATAGACATTCTTCACCACTTGTTTTTATTTCCCTGTGTAGATAGTCAAACAAAATTCTTTTGTGTGGTCAAATTGTAATATAATGCATAATAGTTATAACATCCTCAAAACTCCTCCTGCAATATCTCATTAAAGTGAGGAGGTGACCCTGGGATTTTGAAGGTTATGCCCGTGGAAAGAAAGCTCTGATAAGTTCTATTATGCTAGAAAGAATATGAGTAAAAAGCAGCGACAGATGGTGCCTGTTATCAGAGGACTAAACAACCTTGGGATAGAGAAACTCATCATTACAAGGTAGACTGTTAGGTGGTGTTTTTTGCCATGGAAACCTGGGGGGGGGAGGGGAAAATATAAGTTCAACTTAATTTAGTTTTAATTTAAATTCCAAAAGGCTTTTTAAATGCCTACTATGCACTAATTCCTAAATCATCTACAAATAGTAATAATTGTTGGTATTCCAATTGTGAAATCTTTGTACAGTGACTTATAAGTTGACATGAAACTGGGAGAATTGAATAACAACCCTACTAATATTAAATTTCTGCATATGATGCCAAACAAATACAAAGTTTCAGATATCAGGACAATGGCTTGGATGTTCTCCTTAGGGAAGAAGACAAAGAAAGAGACTTCCTTAAGAACCCATGGATAATAAGAATCACATAGTAATAGATTTACAGATGGAAGGGACTATAAAATCCTCCTAGGGTCAATCCTCTCGTTTTTATACATAAGGTAACTGAGTTTCAAAGAGGTTAAGCAATTCACCTAAATTCATACAAGTAAGGCAAGTTTGAACTCAGATCTTGTGTTGGCAAAAGCATTACTCTTTGGATGGTGTCACATTGTCAGCCAGTCTCACAGCATATTTTGAAACTTCTCTCAATGCACAGAAGAAAACATCACCTAGAAGATAATTGCAATGGAGTATATAGCAGGATCTAGAGGAGAGGGATTTTTCCAAAGTACTAGCTTTAAAGAAAAGCACAATAGGTCCCTTTCAAGCTCTGTCAACATGGCACTCTGTTACTTCAATGGGAATTTGGGCACAGGGATAGGCAAATGGAAGCTATGTTGTATCCCAAAATAAAAGACCTCCAATAGTTACACAAAATCCTCTGTATAACTGTTATATGCTTTCTTTGAGAAGTAAGTTAAAGACTGTGTGTGCTAAGGACCACATTCCTTTTTAAAAAGTTTATTAACTATATTGCCCAACAGGAAAATGACTGTTAAGCTTTTAATGAATGTTTGTTGATTGATTGATTGGCTGGTGGATTGGAGAGCAAGCAGATCCTTGAAAGGGCATGTAATCAATTAGGAGACAGTTTTAATAGACTAGTTAAGAGGTGATAAAGGCCTGAACTAGCATGGTAGTCAAATGAGTAGAGAAAAAGAGATGAGTTATGTTGTGGAGATAGAATTAATGGCTCAGCAACCAACTGAATGTGTGTACATATATGAAAGGCTGCCACTGCTGGCACTGCTCTTGGAGGCCCCACTGCTCCACTGCCTCCACTGAGGCCAAAAAAGCAAAAAAAAATCCTGATGAGAACCAGTTTCCCAATTTTAATCCAACGAATCCTCACATGGCCTAGCAGGCAAAAATGCCACTCAGTACACCATCAGAAGAGAGAGTTGACCCTGTGGAAGACTTTGCTTAGTATTTACAAGTATCCCCTGGAGTGAAGATGGGGATACGGAATGCAAATTTCAAGGGATGTTTTCATTAAATGTCTCTCCTAAGTTTTGACTTTTGGTAATGACTAATGCAGGCAACTATAATATGGAAGATCATCAGGAAATAAAACACACTGTGCAGGCAATTTCAGAGATTTAGCCAACTCCCTTGGTAACAGTAGGAGGCTGAAGGCCAAAGGCTTTTATACTTCAAGTCAAGGATCTTCAAGAAATAAAATTCTTAAAGTGTCTTATTGCTCTTGTGGCATGGAAGAAAAAAACAACACAGCTTGATTGGTATATATTACATTAAGATTTTGCAAATCACTCCACTTATTTAACTTTCCGGATCACTTTTTGAGGAAGCTGATGTTATCAGATCCATTTTACAGATGAGGCTCAGGGAGGTTAAGTGTCCAGGGTATGCCTCAGGTAGGATATGAAGTCATCTTCCAAAAAACAAGTCACCTGCTCCATCTACTATGCAATACTGCCTCTCCCCCCAAAATAATAATACTAATAACAACAAAAATGAATAAGACATATCTTGGGAAATTCTGATAATAAGATTTTATATCCAGGCCTGGAAGAAACAGCTGTATCATCTAATCCAGATTTGTTATTTTATAGAAGAGTAAAATGAGGCTGAGATAAGTTGTGACATGCCTACAGTTAGAAGTTGAGGTGACAGAGAAGAAATTTGAACCCCAGTTCTCTAATGCTCAGTTTAACCTTTTTCCCCCACTACCTACCCTGCCTCCCAAGAGTCCTAAATTGTCTGTGGGAGTTTCTCCTAAGAGTGCCACCATGTTGACCCCTTCACTCACAAAAACCATTGACTGAAAAGCCCCAATGAGTACAAAGGGCCAATGGAGATGAATGGCGAGGCATTTGGGGAAATGAGGCTACATTTGTGATTTCTTCTCCAGTGACAGCAAAATGCATTGTCTGCCTGACACCATTTTCAAGGGAAAAGGTTATTATTGGCATTATTCATAGACAGGGCTTAAATGCTTTCATAGGAGCAAAGTGCTTTTCAATCATTCACTAGATGTTAGTAGATATATGCATAGTGAGAACTAATATGCAGCAATCAGAACATGCTGTGAAAGAGGGTTATCTAAAGCCTGGAACAGTGACCCATAACTATAATCTCTGCTGCCAGGGAGCCTGAAGCTGTGGGTGACTTGGGTTTGGGATTTCTGAGTGGCAGTAGGACTAAAACCAATTGTGTGTCTGCACTTGGTTAGGCATCAATACGATATGTCCCTGAGCAGTGTAGGACTTGTTATCTGGAAGATGAGTTCAGATCCTACCTGAGGTTAACCCTAGGCACTTAACCTCTCTGAAAAAAGAACTCCTGGTCTGTTTTTTCTACTTGGGCTGCTGATCAAAATTGATATGCCACAAGAGGTATTTCTAACCTAGATGAGATGGGTAAAGGAAGAAAAGAAGAGAAAGAGAAAGGGGGAAAAAGAGAAGAAAGAGGAGGAGGAGGAGGAGGAGAAGAAGAAGAAGAAGAAGAAGAAGAAGAAGAAGAAGAAGAAGAAGAAGAAGAAGAAGAAGAAGAAGAAGAAGAAGAAGAAGAAGAAGAAGAAGAAGAAGAAGAAGAAGAAGAAGAAGAAACCTGGGTTTTAACTCTGGGCAAGTTACTTTACCTATCTGAGTCTCAGTTTTCTCTTCAGTAAAATGAGGAGGTCAGATTTATAGGTCTATAGAAGAAATAGCTATGGCTGCACATGAATTTTATCATTTACTGGAAAACTGATGGTGAAAAATGTTTCTAGTTTCATTTTGTTTTCTTTTTATTCTTTATTTTTCAACTATTAAGGTTGGAACCCAAAACATTCTTTGATCTTTTGGCTGAAAGCAAGCAGTTATTTGATCATTCTTGACACCAGGGGATGATATAATTGTGAAAAACTAAAATAACTATTTGGAGGTTCTCAATAGCAGTAAGGAAGCAGTCAGCTGTGTGAAATGAAAGTTGATCAAAATAATGTCAAAAATAACAGTTCTCAGAAAAGAATTCTAGTATTTAACTGAACCTCAAATGGAAACTGATGGCAAGAGGCATTGTGGTCTATTACCATCATGGCCTTGTTTTCATCAAGTCCTTCTGAGTAGCTGAAAGAAACTTGTACTCTGAGCTTCAAGAAAGGCCAAGCATATTACTTATTTTTTCCCTAACATGATGGCCTTGAAAGGTTTTAAAAAGTCATGTCTAAAAGAAAATTCCCACCAAACTCTCATTCATTGAGCAAATACCCAGCAATGGAAGGCTCTATTTACTTCTCTTGTTCTCAATGGCAATTTTAGCAATGAGGATTTCAAATCAGAAATCATTAGACTCTTAGAACTTCTGCTGGCTCATGCCTAACACAACAAGTTCACTGGAACCCATTTAGCCTTGTGCTTTGGCTGCTGATGAACCATATTTACTGAACAGTAGGCACTTAATGGGAAGAGGTTTTTTTTGTTTTTGTTTTTGTTTTTTTATAAAAGTTTGAAATCTCCATCTCTGAACAATTAAATCTTTAACTCAACCCCTGTTTTGCTTTACCCGCTGAAAATGGGTGGTCCTTGAAATGGTGCTTGATGCAGCAAAACAGGATGGAACTATGAAAGCTCAGTAGTGGGGGATAGGGGTTAAAAGATGGATAATCATCCAAAGACAACCAGAAGAAAAGGCTGTAGAAATTCACAGCAATCAGATGTCATCTTTCTCAACAGTTTACTGCATTTTCTAGACCTAAGAGCATCTAATTAAGGATAATTTAGAGGTTTTTTTCTTTTTTTATTATTTTTTGTGGGACAATGAGGGTCAAATGACTTGCCCAGGGTCACACAGCTAGTAAAAGTGTTAAGTGTCTAAGGCCAAATTTGAACTCAGGTCCTCCTGAATCCAAGGCCGGTATTTTATCCACTGTGCCACATAGCTGCCCCCTAATTTAGAGTTTTTAAAGAGAAAATAAGCCTAGAAAGAAATATTAAGAATCATGAAGAGTGTGTGGCTTCCAAGAAAATTCTAAATAGGACAGATCTTTATTTGCCATAAGAGAGTATAGGAGCGCATCCTCTAGTGCATGCATTTCAGGGATTTCAGGGGGAAAATTCACGACATTGGCTGGAATTTTATCACTCAGGCTGCCTGCTGGCACTGTATTAAAAGGGGATTCATTATCAAATTCAAGTTTCTCTTTTATGGTAATTTTAAGGGAATGGTTTATATATTTATATTTTTTAGTCACAGACAAATTCTAAGGCTTTCAACTTGTCCCCTAGAGAACAATGTTAGCTCTTCTCCCTTCCCTTGTAGTAATCAAAAGTCAGAAAGCTGAGAAATTAGAAAAAGTGGACATTTTCAGAATATTAATTCATTCAACAACAGATAAGAGTAACTTCTCTGTGCCCGGCACAGTGAAGGAAGGAAGGAAGGAAGGAATAAAAGAACATTTATTAAGCTCTTATTAGATGTTAAGTATTGCGTAATATTCTGGGAATAGAAACAGGCAAAAAAATAGTCCCTACTCTCAAGCAACTCAAAACACTCTAAAATGGAGTGGGCATACACACTGGAGGATTCAGTTGTTGTGCAAATGCAAAATCTAGGGCTGATGGCAATTCCCAGGAGTCCTTAAAGACCAAGGTCCTAGGTCCATGCATCACTTATTGGTTGAAAAGCAAAGGACATCAGTGAACTTGAGGCAGATAATAGTCGAGACTATAATTAGAAAATCCTGAGTTTATATCCTACCTGAGAAACCTATTAGCTATATTAACCTGGACAAATCACTTAATTTATCTCAGTCCCAGTTTCCCTATCAGGGAATTGAAGTAGGTTCCATCCAGTTCTAATCTAGGTTGTTAGAATCTTTGATCATATCTCATCCCAATAGCCACCCTCTTCTCCTCTCTATTCTCTGAGGTTGGTTGGATCCAATTATATTTCTTATCACACATGGAGTTCCCATACCTCCACCCACTTTCTCCACCACTTCCTTCCTGTTAGTAGTGTTCATTCACAATTCTCAGGGATTCCATCTTCATCTATAGCTGGAGAGCCTGATGTCCCAGAGTTCTCTTCTCTCCAAGTTTTCTTTGCTCTAACATCTGAACTCTGAGCATTAAAATGACAAATTGCTTTCAACCAGCTATGTTTCCCTCTTTGGTTGTTAGCATCTGGCCCTTGGAATGGCTGTAAAATGCATAGACCATAGAGTTCATGCAGGTTTTTTCAAAAGCTATTAACAAAAAATCTAAGCTAAAAGTCTATTTTTATGTTCAGCAACAAAAACTAAATCTACCCTTGTTTCCTGATGGTAAAGATTCCATCCTTTCAGTTTTAACCATTTTGTTGTTCCTATTTGGTGGAAGATATTTTCAGATACTAGCCCTCTAACACTGGCTTTGTGAGGGGAAAACAATAATTGTAAGCCCTTGTAAAAGTTTAGAAACATAGACTCTAAGAATTATAAAATACCTGAGAGTTCATCTAGTCCAAACTGTCTTTAAACATGAATCTGCTCTATACATCTCTAACAAATGGTCATCTAAGGTCCTCTTGGAGATAGTCTTGAAGGGGAACTGGTGATAGAGTGAATAAAGGATTGGACCTGGAATCAAGAAGACATGAATTCAAATCTGGCCTCAGACACTTTCTAGTAGTGTGACCCTTGGGAAAGTCACTTAACCTCATTCTGCCTCAGTTTCCCCATCTGTAAAATGGGGACAATAATAACACCAACCTTTTGTGGGTTGCTTTGAGGATAAAACAAGATAATATTTGCAAAGCATTTTGCAAACATGAAAGCCCTATGCCATTGCTATCTTTTATTTTTTTTAACTTTCCATACTAGCTCACCTCAGTTTTAGATACCTCTAATTATTGGATCCATTTTCCTTATATTGAACTGAAATTTAGCATCACAGCCCTTATCACAATATATATTTTAGCCAAAATAGCCTACTCACTGTTGCTAGAATTTGTATTCTACCCCTGCCTCTATACATTTGCACAAGCTGTTCCCTAGGCCAGGAATGTACTTTCTACCTTCACCTCTTAGGATGCTGTTTCATTCAAGGCTCAGCTCATGTGCTGCCTCACATGGAAAACCTTTTCAGATCCCTGGAGTTATTAATATTCTCTTCTTCCTCATCATCCTGCTTCCCCTTCTGTCCCTCCCCCTCATTATCAAGTAAACATTTATTTGTTTACATGCTGTGTCTCCATGGTCCCTTGAAGTCAGGGCTTATTTTTCATTTTTCTCTCTATGGATAGTGCCTAGCACAGGGACTTCCAGGGAGAAGGTACTGAATAAATGCTTGTCATAGCATACTGGATTAGAAATCTATTTTCCATAGAGCTTCCACCCAAGGTCTCTAAGTACCTCCCTTTGTGGCCAAGGGAAACAAGTACTGTCTAACACATGATTGCTTTCTTCCGACATTTAAAGGGAGAGAGACAGACAAAGAGAGAGAGACAGAGACAGACAGACAAAGAGAGAGAGACAGAGACAGAAAGACAAAGAGAGAAAGAGACAGACAGAGAAAGACAGAAAGAGAGAAGGAGGGAAGGAGAAGAGGAGAAACAGAGACAGAAACAGACACACAGAGACAGAGAGACAGACACAGAGAAACAGAGAGACAGAGAAGAGAGTTACTCTGTTCCTGGCTCTAGTTCACTTCCCTGTAAAGTCTTTCACTATCCAAGTCACCCTCCTTTAGACATATGGACCCATCCAACATAATGTTCTTCCTTGTAAATAGTGCTCTGAATAGGACATAACCTTCATCATATGCTCTCATGCCTTTTTCTAGAAATTCTGCTATTTTTACTACATGTTTAAATTATGATGAATTATCGTCCACCACCTCACACAATGGATTAATATTGAGTGGGAAATTTACTGAAACAATTAGTTGTTGTTGTTTACGTGAACTGCTTTCTACCCTTTCCTTTCACCCCCTTGTATATGTGAGAGTGATTTTTGAAATTCAAATGCAAGACTTTTCATCTGTCCTCATTAAGTGTCATCTAATTAACTTCAGTCCATTTTACAACCCCTTGAGATGATTTTTTATCCCAATTCTTTAATTCAAAGTATTTATGATCATTCAGCTTCATATGATGAATGAATGAATGAAAAAAATGAATGGATAGATGAATGCTTCCTCAGTTTACTCTGTGGCAGGCACTGTGCTAAGAACTGGGAATCCATATGCAAGTAAGAAACACAGTCCTTGCCCTCAGGAGGTACATTCTAATGAGAATAGATACACATAAAGTAAAGTCAGAAAGAGGAGGAGGAGCTTGCAGTCAGTGGCATCCTTTGGAAAATGATAAAGTCTTGGCACTGGGCAAGATAATGTGAATGTTTTCTTATCATCCCTCAGAATCCCGGTAATAGAACCCAAGGGATAAAGAAAATTGCCAGAAATTGGGAAGTATGAATAGGAAATATTATGCATATATCACATAAAATTGATAAGCACCTTATCCATCGTATATTTTAAAATATTGATCCAAGTATAATTAGAAAAAATGCTATGGCATTCCACTAGGGACAACTCTTCAAAATTGGTATCAATCTTTTAATCACTATCTGTTTGGCCCAATCATTCAATCCCTTCTCAAGCAATCAAATTATACCATCCTACCCCAGCCCTACTTTTCTACAAGGGTATCATTAGTAAGTGTGTCAAATGCCTACAAAAACATGAAACAAAGCCTGTTTGGTATGTCTTACTCTTAAATAAATCATGTAAGCTCATTGTGACCACTGCTTCCTTTTCTACTTGTTCAACTGCCACTCCTTTAATATTGCTTTTTTTTTTTTTTGTATTTTGTCAGTAATTGATATCAAACTAAAAAGACTATAATTTGAAAATTCTCCCTTCTCCTCACTGTAATTTGTATTTATGTGTATCTAAGTACTTCTTATCATTTACTTACTTATTTCATTCCCATTTCCCTGTTGATGATTTCTATTTCTCAAATCAGAAGCAAAATGGCATTTGAGTAAGTCTATCTTTCTCAGTCATCTGTTTTCATTATCCCATTATCCCATCCTCCTCTTATCCTCAACCAAACTTTAAATTTCTTTTGTTATTGTACTTATAGTAGGCCTCAATTTATAATAATACTGGGCATTTTGCTTTTCTCATGCTATTCTTAGGGGATCTTATCACTTTCTGGCATTCATCCTCAGTTATTGGCCCTTGCTTACACTTTCTGCATGACTTTCATAACGGATTTTGCCAAGGAACTCCTTTTATTTTTATTTATTTATTTTTTTTTTAGTGAGGCAACTGGGGTTAAGTGACTTGCTCAGGGTCACACATCCAGTAAGTGTTAAGTGTCTGAGACTGGATTTGAACTCAGGTCCTCCTGACTCCAGGGCCGGTGCTCTATCCACTGCGCCATCTAGCTGCCCCTGCCAAGGAACATCAATATGCATCCACATATTTCTTTTCAGTCCTCCTCCCCTGTTCTCCATCATTGGAATCATTTTTGTTGACATAGACTTCCTTTCTAAAATATCTGCCATTATTCAGTTCTCCGTTCTTTCCTTCCCAGATGATAATATACTACTGATGTATTTTCTGAATTATTTAAAATTGACTCTTGAAAGCTGAGATATGATGCTATGCCCAGTGTCCCATCTGTTACTCATAATGAACTCTAACAGCATGGTCTCTTCCTCTCAAGCTTCCCATAGTTTCTACCTCACCAACCAATTTCTGATACATGAGAAAAAAAAGACAAAGTAATAAAGAACTTTACCTTCGAACAAAGAACACAAAGGCTGAAATGGTAAATCCATTCTTAGAAAGAGGCAGCAGAAAAACACAATGGGGTTGTTTATGTTAATTAAAAAAAACAAAACCTTTTTGTGCAATAGAGTCCCGAATTATGGAGTCAGTCTTCTAAGCCTGTTGCATTTGCAATGAGGACCTGGGTTTAAATCCTATCCTTGCAATTTATCCTGTGTGAAATTGGATTAACCTCTGTGAACCTTAAAATTAGGAGATTTCCCTCTAAATCAAGCTCTAACTTTTGAGATTCTAATTTACAAAATCAAGATCTCATTGGCAGTATTTCATTACTATACCAAAATTTGCAAATGAAAATCATTAAATGGGTAGAATCAGTTTTCCATAACATCCGCTAAGTAGACAAAGCCACATTTGTTTGGTTCTTCCCAAATGTTTTTTACCTGATGTAGGTTAAGCAACCTACACAAGGAAAATACATATGTACAAGATACATAAATATATAAAAATACAGGTGTACTTAGACACATAAGTGCACTGTGCATTCACATGTATGTGACACATTGTACTATTCATACCCTCACCCATGCACACATCTTCTTCCACATTAACATGTATGTACAAGGTATGGACACTTGCATGTACATGAATGTATATGCACATGAATGAAACATGCAAGAATTCAATGATATAATGTACATATGTGCATATGTAAATGTGTGTACATGCATGTATACACATATATATGTACACATGCATATACATGTATATTCAGAGGCATTACCACCAGCATAACAAAATTCAACCTGAAAGATAGCAAATGTATTAGGCTCCAGGAATGTATTCAAGAAATGATGGTATGGGAGTAGTCTGTTTTAGCAGGCTACCTGTAATGAGGGGTCATGAGTCTCTGGATGAGACGAGTAAAACTGAATGTGATTGGCTTCTTAAACATCTGTGTTAATATATCGAGAAGCACATTTTCATTCATTCTAGTGGCCTGGTTCCTCTGATGCCTACGACATACTTAGGCATAGGAATAAAGGTGTGGCAGTATGGACTCAAATGTTTCTAGATCCTTTTCAAAGAGATGGCTTCCTTTCCATTCCAAATTTGCTCTGTTAGAGCAGAGAGCATCCAGAAACAGACACATCATTAAAGACATCATAGCATATGCCATGATTTCATTTCAAGTGCAATAAAAAGAAATGATGTGGGGGTGGGGACAAGCAGTAAATCTGAGGAATCATTCCATGGATCTGACAGAGTGTGGGAAAGCTGCAGACCTATTTTGATGGGCTCCATTCTGAGCTCCATAGGCATCTTCAAAAAGGTCCTTTTGTTTCACAGTGGGTCCTTGAGCGGTGTCATATAATGGAAAGAGAATTAGATTAAAAGTCTAGGACTAGGAAACAAAACCTCCTTGGCCATCTTGCAGCCCTTTCTAACCTATTAAAAAAAAGGAGGCTGAGAAGTATAGCACTTCAGAAATAAGATTCACTGTGTTGTTAATTTCAGGGAGTAGCCTCATTGTATGTAAATAGTTGCAGTATGGGGCAGCTAGATGGTGCAGTGGATAGAGCACCGGCCCTGGAGTCAGGAGTACCTGAGTTCAAATCCGGCCTCAGACACTTAACACTTACTAGCTGTGTGATCCTGGGCAAGTCACTTAACCCCCATTGCCTCACTTAAAAAAAAAAGAGTTGGAGTATGAGTATGACTATTTTTATAATTTCACCTACACCATCCCCAAGCATCCCTAGCAAAGCTTAGGGCATGGGGGCATCAAAGGCTAGAAAAAGGCCAAGTTTCCATGGGTTATGGTCGGTTATACTAGAAACAGGGATGCAAAAGTCATTAGTTTAGAGCAGGGTCGATATCACCAGCCAATCTGGAGTTTTCCTAGGCAAATCACAAGATTTCATTCAGCTACAAACATACAGAGTGAGATGAGGAACCTGGCGGCAGGCAGGCAGGCTCAGACTGATGCTTTTTACCCCTGAGGCTCATTACTGATCAAGAGACACTGGAGTACAGTGAGCTGGATAAGTGCCCATGGTCATTTCATGATCAGGGTTTTGAGATGCAGACAAAAGGAAGTCTTCTGGAGCCCAGGTCTGGGTGATACTGACCCTACTAGACACATTCAATTAGTTCTTCTTTTCCTGCACAGTTTTCTTAGCCTGATTCTTGCTTCTCCTTTTAAAGGTATTTTGCTCTTGAACCCATAGAAAATAAGACATTTTTCACATATTTTCAGTTTCATGAAATCCAGATGTAATTTTGCTCAGATATCTGGTGGATCTATGCATTTTTAATAAAGGAAATTAAACTAAACCCCCAGGCTATGTCTGTATGACATTCCCCGAGCAGCTTTAAAGTAGCAAACAAACAGCTCTGGTTGAGGTTATATGACTTTTCCAAGGTCATGGAAGGAGGAAATAGCAGGATTAAAGGCCAGACATAGGACTCTGAAGCCAAGAGTCATTTCACTCCTCTCCCAAACTAGATACACAGAGGACTCACCTTATACTAACTCCTACCCAGGTACCTTTTACTCTACTCCATTGTAGCCATATTGTCTGCTCACTCATTTCAAATGTCCTGTACACTATATCACTGGCTATGTCAAAGCTTTCCCACCCACACCAAGAACGAGAACCATCACTTCTTTCTACTTCAGTTAGAAGGGATGTCAAACAAATGAGGTAATATTTGATACTAAAAATAATAAGAAACTATTGGCATTTATTGAATGGGGGGAAGGAGAGGAGGATATGAACAGCTCATCTAGCTCAACCATAATCTGAATCCAAATGGCCTTGACAACATCTTCAACAAGAGATCATGAAGCTTCTTTTGCTAGAAGTACTGACTGGAGGGATCCCACATTTCCTGAAGGAGAACTATGGCAGCTCATTATATGACCCTTTGGGAACAATTCTACTTATTAGTAAGTTTTTTCCTGACTGTTGTAGCTCATTATAATTCTCCCTTTTCACACACACCCAACTACTCCTAGTTCTGCCCTCTGGAGCTAAGAACAACTCTTTCAAATGATGGGCTCTCAAATACTCAAATATAGGGACCATGTCCTCCTTCCTTGTAATAGTCTCTTGGAGCAGCTAGGCAGTTCATTAGACAGAGTACAGTATTTGGCATTAGAAAGACCTGAGTTCAAATCCTATTTCATACAATTACTAAGTGTGTGACCTGGTGCAAATCACATGATCTCTCTCTGCCTCAGTTTCCTTATTTGCAAAATGACCACAATAATAGCACCTTTTCACAGAGTGTTGTGAGGATAAAATGAGTTAATACATGTAAAGCACTTTGCAAAACTTAAAGCCCTATATGAATGCTAGCCGTGGCCACCACCACCACCATCATCATCCAGCTGAAATATCCCCAAGTTCCTTCAAATCATTTTCTTTCCACATGGGCTCAGTGCTTGCTTTTATTAGCATTGTCCTTCTCTACATTTTCTCTATCTTGTCAATGTCCTTAAAATGTGGCATTTGTAACTGAACCTATTACTCTAACCCTACAAGAGTTCAAGGAAGTTATCATTGCCTTAAATCCTGCACTCTATGCCTCTCAATTCAACCAAACAAAAAGAGCCTTTGTGGCAGGAACTCTGCTAAGCATCACCAATCTATGCAGTCTAAGATCATTCCCACTCTCTTGGCTGCCCTATCACAACATTGACACTTGCTTAAGTGAGAGAATCAGATTTGTTCTCCATATAGTCCAAAGGGGCTTCTTCCCTTCCCCCCACATTCCTTCCTTTTCCTGCTGACTTAACAGTTAACAAGGAGAGGATACTCCCCTCAGATAGGAGCAGACTACATACATTATTCAAATCCTAGGGGCTTATCTCCCCCTCCACGATTTCTCTTCTTTTTCCTGCTGAGTAGTTTTCTAAAGTTAGATAACAACAAATAAAATCTTGGGGTCTGGCGGGGGTCGGGGTGTGGGGGGCAGAATCCTACATGTTTAGAAGTGTTGTGAAGAATGTGAATTCAGAGTAACCTGATAGGTGAATAGCAGGGGTACTTTGCATTAGATCTAGGACAAAAAAGGAAGTTTGCTGTGGCAAAGCACTCCACTCTTCTAGAGTGTGTCCCTTCTTGCAAGATAATAATAAAATGGCCTTCCTTCTTTGCACCAGATTGAGAGTCATGCCTCAGTTTGTCTGTTTCTATCACTAAGTAATAACGGAGAGAAAACCACCAAGTTGCAGATTTGTGTGCTTCTTTGCAGCAGCAACTGGTGCCACAATATATCCTTTATTTTATCATTTGGGTACGCTGGCCACTGATGCCCTGCAGGCTGTAGCCCTGACCATTATCAGTACATTGTCTTTATGGGGTTCTATGGCCAAAATGATTCATCCCTGGTAATTTTCCTTGTGGTAAGGACCCTTGCTGAGCTTAGCTAGGCTGGTTCTTAAGTGGTAGACCTATAGGCTACTGTCAACTCCTGCTCAGAGCATTTCCCATTTGGTAGGATTGGATAGTACCTGCTCTCTCTGCCATTCTAGCATCGAAAAGCTCCCTTCCTTAATGAGATATCAGAGTAGGATTTCTTTGTTTGTTTGTTTTTGGTTATTGTGGGACAATGAGGGTTAAGTGACTTGCCCAGAGTCACACAGCTAGTAAGTGTCAAGTATCTGAGGCCGGATTTGAACTCAGGTTCTCCTGAATCCAGGGCCGGTGCTTTATCCACTGTGCCACCTAGCTGCCCCAGAGTAGGATTTCAATGGAGAAATGCATTTGAAAAATATTACTCTATGCTGAAAGTCACAGAAGACTTAATTCTCTAAATAACTAAAATGGAGTATCACATTATAGACTTTGGAGTGGAACACGGTGAGTTTGAGCAGAGCAGGTAGCTAGGCAGCAAAAAGCTGTTAGGTAGCCAAGGACAGAGAGCCCTGAAATTGAAATCAGGAAGACCTGAGTTCAAACCCTGCCTCAGACACCAACTAACTATACTCTGGTTAAGTTTCTTCATTTCTGTCTGCTTCCACATCCTCATTTGCACAATGGAGATAATAAGAGCACCTACCTCCCAGGGTTGCTGTGAGGATCAAATGATACCACATCTGTAAATCCCTCAGAAATCCTTAAAGTGGTATCTCCATTATGAAAGAAAACTGCATTGAAGGATGTCATCAAGGAAATATAGGCATGAAAACAAAGATGCATGTGGTATGTGGTGACAGTGAGGGATGACCCATGGACAGCCTGTGCACTCCACTGGGGATCCCTATTATGACAGGAGAAAATAAGAAAAGCAAAAGAACCTTCTGCCCCAACACACACACACACACACACACACACACACACACACAAACACTGGGTATATTCATCCCTTTGTTCAACTTTGGGTAGGACATGGACAAGTGAAACATGAGTGGGCTGAAATATGTGTCATTGGAGTGAGTGCCCATCTGGTTGTGACCATGGATCCATTTGTATATTGGAAAATTAGGTACTATAATAGCTATGCCATGTCCTTCTCCAAAAAATAATGGTGACCTGGCCAACTGGTGCTGAACTTCTGTACCCTTTGTTAGGATGGTGTTCAGATGACCATCCATCTTTGAACTCATGATCACATTTGTCAGGGCCTGCCAGATCCTGCATTATACTGATGTAGCTTTTGAGGGCCAACATAAAGAGATAGATAGATAGATAGATAGATAGATAGATAGATAGATAGATAGATAGATAGATAGATTGATAGATAGATAGCTACATAGATACATAGATAGATAGATACATAGATAGATAGATAGATAGATAGATAGATAGATAGATAGATAGATAGATAGATAGATAGATGATAGAGGAGAAAGAAACAAACAAACAAACAAAGAGGGGAGGGAGGGAAGGAAGGAAGGAAGGAAGGAAGGAAGGAAGGAAGGAAGGAAGGAAGGAAGGAAGGAAGAATGAGTATTTAAGTGGTAACTCCATGCCAGGCACCATGGTAAGTGTTGGAAATAAAATTTCAAGCTAAAATGACAATCTTTGCCTTCTAGGAGCTGATATTCTAACAGGGAGTGGTGGGATGGAGAAATAGTCAGCAGAGTTATAGGCTGGTCTAGATGTTAAAAGAACATTTCTGGCATAGATACTTCATCAAATAGGTGTTTTAGGAATAAATCATCAAGTAAAGAAAGAAATTATGGGGATGGAGGCATTGCCACTATGAAAAGAAGGTCTAGAGTAGAGGGAGAGAGGAGGTCTCTGGCACAAAGGGCTGAGGAATCTCAGGAACACGCATTTCTTCCTATTTTCTATTTGGGCCCACAATATGCCCATAGGGCGACAGCTCTGCCATGGGCTGATTGATCCAGGTTTTATTGCAGAAGAGGATTTGCAGCATGAACTTCTGCTCTGTGACTTTTAAATACTTTCCTGATGGTGAGATTTCCCTTAGAAGCAGATGTCACAGGCACATTTTCACAAACCATTCCATTACAACTATATTTGGGATCATGATCATGAGGGTTTCCATTTAAGAGGGTCTTCTTCACACTGTTTTATTGGAAAGAGCAAGTTATTATGATGATGTCCCATCAGTAGGACTTGCAAAATATACCCTCAACCACCAGACACACCAATGCTATGGTGTATGAAGCTAGGATTAAGGAGAAAAAGATTTCACTACAGACAGAGGAATTTAGCCTTCTTTCTATTGCATTTGAAAGCATGATGAAGCCTTCTTAGAATAATGTTGTAGAATACATACAATTATGTATGTATGCATGTATTTATATGTATGTGTATATAATATACATGTGTGTATGTTTATAATTACAAAAAGAACCAAATATTTTGAACTATAGTTACCAAAATATATATTTTAGGTTCATGGTTCCCAGCTTAAGGACCCTTGCAAAGGGAGTCAATGCTTAATACTTAGGGTATCTAAACGGAAAATAACTTCAGAGATGTACAGCAGCCAGATACCTAGCCATTGACTAATGCCTGGCAGTGATTGGTCAATTAGGAGAGTGTGCCCTGTTAAAAAGGTTCTTTCCATCACAATGTGTTGTGTTGTATTGTTTGTTTTTTAAGTGACAGGTCCTATTGTCTTTTGGCACAACAGTGAAGGTTGTCGTTTGAAATATATTGGGGGTGTGTATCCCTGTCCTAAGATATTGGGGAGCTTAGCTGGAGTTTCTAACTAATATATTGCTACTTATAAATTAGAGGTTACTGCACCAGTCTTGGCATTAAACATTTATTAAATCATATTAAATGTTAGTAAAAAGAGAGCACATGGCTCCCAAAGTTCAGGAGCCCTACATTACTGAGATAGAGAGAAGAGATGGGGCTGTTTGGCTGCATCCTCCAGAGACCGAGCCAAGAGAGAGAGTCAGAGAGTATAAGTTTCCCGAGGTCCAGAGGAGAAGCAGTTCTTACACACTGCTCAAAGCCAATTGGCTAGCATCATTCAAATCTATTAGTTTACTAGGCTTGAGTGTAGTCCATATTAAAATGAGCAGTACATGCTGAGGTCAGAGTCCAGAGGACAGACCCTCTGAGGGGAAACGTCTTTCAGGTAGGTATGGTTTTAATCTCTATTTTCTACTGAGTGTTTGAGTCAGTCCAATCCCCAGGTTTACTGACCCTGGGCTGGCCTTAAAAGAGTTCAGGCAAGGCTCCCTCAAGTGTGGGGGGGTCTTGAGTGGAGGACCTCTGGGTCCCCCAAAACTCCATTATTTTTCTCACATAAGTATTTGAAAAAGAACATTGATCTTAAGAAATGAAGAGTAAAGAGAGGCATAATTTAAGGCTTTGCCAGGAATGACAAATAATATTGAAATGCAAATATCCTTAACATGGGCCCATCCTAGGTAAAGTTTTATAATAAGAGAAATGATCAATTATGATAGAAGGGTATCAAGGTGGAGTAGAATGAGTGACAGGCTCTTCATTGGGAAATATGGTCTGGGTCCCTGGCTCTGACACTTACTGACTATAATCTCAGACAAGTCATGTCCTTCAGATGTGTACTTGAATGAATAATCAATGAACCTATTCATATGGTATTCTCAAAATAGTGCAACAGGAGTCACATTTCACTTTGATTGCACTTGTTGGGGAGCAGCTAGGAGGCAAAGTAGATAAAGCACCAGCCCTGGATTCAGGAGTACCTGAGTTCAAATCTGGCCTCGGACACTTGACACTAGCTGTGTGACCTTGGGCAAATCACTTAACACTCATTGCCCCACCAAAAAATAAAAATAAAATAATGGTTGATTGCTCTTATGCAACTCTGGAACATTCATTCCCACATGGTCTTGGGGTAGATTTGATTATGGGGTCCATGCTTAATTTGCCATTGTTTGAATCAATTGTAAAGAAGTTCAGTAGCATGCTCTAGAAGGACAGAGTTCAGTGACAGATTTTGAAATGGATTTCATAGAACAGTGCATAGTAATAAAAAGGAAATTATTATTTTTGTAAGGATGATTTCCATCCTTCTGCCCTTTCCAACCATAGCACCAACAATGACTCAGTGTGGCTCTAAACCAAATACTGTAACATTGTTTACTTCACACCTAATGCCCTTTTTGGCAGTCACCAAGACAGCATCATCAACAGTACTTTTCCCAATGCCTATGGTCAGCACTACTAAATATATTCTCAAATAAACCATGGGAAAAGAAAACCTCCCCTCTAACACTAACCTGTGGGTGGAGACTCTGGGAATCCATTCTGTGAAATGCCAGGACACTGTCAAGTTATTTCTGAGAAAGGAGCTGGGAACTCTTGTCATGTGGATTTTTGTACCTCTAAAATTCTGGTGCCCTTAAGCAAAAATCCAGCCACTTTACTCTAATTTTGACTCTGTTTGAACATCAAACATGAATAATGTGTTAAAACCTAGGATGAAACAGCTAATGTTTCTGCATTTTTGGTTCCTTTCTTGAATCAACAATTTTATAGCTACAAGTTTTTTGGAAGTCATGTGATAATTTTACCCCAAAATAGTAATATAACTTGGTTGATTAGAATTTGGTAGGACTCCTGTCAAGGTCACAGACTCAATCATTCTGAGTCACCTTGTTTTATCCTATTCCATATGCAGAGCTCACCATTACCTCTATTTATCACAAGAAAGGATGACTATGAGTATGTATATGAGAAATTTAATTAATGAGTATGAGAAAATTACCTAATTGGCAAGTATTTAGTAATCCCCTAATATGGGACAGGCACTATGCTAGGAGCTGAAGATGCAAAATCAAAATTGAAACAATCTTTAATCTCAAGGAACAAATATCCTAGTGCAAAACACCACAGTGTAAAAAGATTCATGCTGAATCTAGAGAAAAAGACCCAGGGTTTAAATGACTTACTATCTATGGGAGCTAAGGAAATCATTTAACATTTCTGAACCTCGGTTTCCTCTTATATAAATTGAGGGATTTAAACTAGATGTCCTCTAAGTTTCCTTCCAATTGTTTAGAACCATCTTCCTTACAGAATTAGCCATCACAAGCACATACTCTGCTGCCACTGGGTCAGTAGCATTGTCCTTGCTACGTTTGCCTCCAGGGTAAGGAACCAGCTAGCCATGTACATTATGAACACATTCTGATGTTGGGTATTTGGTGTTCTTTTATAGTATTTGGAACAAAGGCATTGTGTCCATTTCTTTCACTTTTTGTGTAAATGACATCTTCTCTTTCTTGGTTTTTCAAAGATAATTGCAAAGACACTGTGGAGGGGGAGCTAAGATCTGCTGTATAACTGTGGCTGAATATTCAGTGCTTAAAGAACTGTATTTTACATAACATCTGTTAAAAGCATAATCATGTAACAGGGCACAGTTCTAATGGATGTAATCCTTAAAATATCCCATCTAAATTTAAAATTTCTGTTTTGCATAATGGACAAAATCTTGACACCAAGAGTAATCCTCATTGAAGGAGAAGAATAAGGTAGAATTGGCATGTGTGGTATTGTATACATTTGCTAAATCTACATGTAAATAACAATTTTGTCACCATGCTTCCCTTTGCATGCAAAAATCAGAAACAATGCCTCAGGAAAGTCAATCTTTTACACATACTCTGAGTTGGAAGGGTCTTCAGAAGCCATCTCTTCCAAGCTATACTTGAACCAATGGCCCCTATAAAACACCCCTACACAAGTGGTAATACACTCTTGAAGATATCTGGCAACAGGGAAGCCACTATTTCATAAAGCTGCTGATTCCCCACTAAATTTTCCTAAAGATCCCTCTTTGCACCTATCACACACTGCTCCTTGTCCTGTCCTTTGGGGGCAAGCTGAATGATTTTAAATTCTTTTACAATTTAAAAATCTTCATATACTTGAAAGATATCTATCATTTCTTCCTGCAGCAGTTATCTTTTCCAGGCTAAACATTCCTAATTCCTTGGACCACACTATACATGGTATGTACACCTTTCATCATCCTATTCTCTCTCTCTCTCTCTCTCTCTCTGGGGCAATGAGAGTTAAGTGACTTGCCCAGGGTCACACAGCTAGTAAGTTTCAAGTGCCTAAGGCTGGATTTGAACTCAGGTCCTCTTGACTCTAAGGCCAGTGCTTTATCTGCTATGCTACCTAGCTGCCCCCAAAACAAAAAGGTCATTATCCAGGCAATTCATATTCTTCTTGAATGATTCACAGAGGACTTTTATAGAATTTACTTCTATATCCTGGGATAATGTTACTTTTCTTTTTCTTTTCTTTTAAATGGGGCAATGAGGATTAAGTGACTTGCCCAGGGTCACACAGCTAGTAAGTGTCAAGTGTCTGAGACCAGATTTGAACTCAGGTCCTTCTGAATCCAGGGCTAGTGATTTATCCACTGTGCCACCTAGCTGCCCCATCCTATTCACTCTCAACTGGAACTTGAAAAAGACACTCCATGTCATATTATATTGTTCCTCCCTTTCGTGGTTGAAATCCTTGAGAAATGTGTTTATACTTGCTGCCTCTACTTCCCATTCTCTCACTCTCCTCTAAACCCCCTTCAATCTGACTTCTAAACTTACTACTCCAGGTACTGCCTCCAATATGATCAGTGATATCATAATTACCAAATCTAATGGCCTCCTCTTAGCCTTCACTCTTCCTGACCTCTCTGGAGTAGCTTGCACTGTTACATACCTTCTCCTGAATACTATCTCTCTTCAGAATTTGTATAATACTATTCTCCCTCTTAGTTCTGCTCCTACCTCTCTGACTACTCCTTCTGTCTCCATTTTTGGATCATCGTCCATGTCACTTGCATTGTGGATATCCTAAGTCATTCTGTCCAAGGCCTTCTTTTCTGTTCTCTTTATTCTTTCTTAGTCGTGAGAATTAATCTTCTATGAGTTAATTATTATTTATATGTAGATGATTGCTAGATCTATTTATCTAACCCTAGTTGGACAAACATCATATTTTACCCAAAGTCCACCACTCTTTTAAACTTCCCTATTTTTATCCAGGGAACCACCATCTTTCCAATCTCCCAGTTTCACAAATTCATTATTATCTTCACTTTTCCTCACCCCACAAATCCAATCAGTTGTCAAATCTTGTAATTTTTATCTCCACATCTCTTGAATATGTCCTCTTCCCCCAATTAACATAGCCTCAAACCCAATTAAACTCTCTCCACCTCTCACCTGGATTAATTCAATACCCTTTTAATTTTTCTCCCTGCCTCAAAACTTTCTCTTCTCTAATATAATTTCTGTGTACTCACCAGGAACCTATGGGAAACTTTCCTTCTCCAACCAGGTGCTAGTCTTTGTAGCAAAGGCCATGGTATCCCGTATCTGTTTTGTATGCATCTGGATAAAACTTTAGAATGGTTTAGATTGGGTTGTCCCATAGAGTAACTTTCCTAAAGAACAGGCCTAACCATTAGAATTTTCCAACTTAGTAGAATCCAGTGGTTTTCTGTTACCTCTATGAACCAATATCATCTCCTCTGTCTTGGCATTTAAAGGACACAATTTGCTTTCTTCTTCCTCTCTAGTCTTCTCATATATTACTACTCTCTATGAACTGTATGGCCCAGCAATAGCTGTCTACTTACTTGCTGCTCATCACACATGTTATGCCACCTCCCAAATACATGGATTTGCACTAGTCATACCTTGCTCCCCCTCATTACTCCACCTTGAGTTCCTTCAAAATCCAGCTAAAGCAGCAATTCTGCAGGAATCTTTCTTTGTCCCATTAGCTGCTAGGGCCTTCCCAACAAAGTCTATACTATCCCCATTTTCTACTTTTTATTCCTCTTGAATAAAACTGTGGAGAATGAGTTGGCTTAGGGTCATCCTCTGGAGTATACATGGAACTGACCTGAGCTCCATTGGTTAATTCCAGTGATGCATGTGGCTCAGGGAGGAAGGACATGCATGTTAAGAAGATAAAGCAAGGTCTCCATTGTGTCCTCGGTCCCATTGAGCATGTCGACACTCTGGGAAGCTCTCTTAAATTGCTCATGAGGAAGAGAAGGGATGAGAAGGAAACGGGAGGGGGAGAGCGACGGGGGGGGGGGGGGGGGGGGGGGGAGGGAATAGACATTTATATTATGTACCAAGCACCATGCTAAATGCTTTACAAATATGACCTCATTTGATTCTCACAACAACCCTGCAAGGTAGGTGCTGTTATTCTATCTTTCTTTTCTTAATCCCAAAAGATCAATGGTTGCTGCTCTCATATGGCAGCTAAACGGGTATTTTTCTGGGTGAGCCTTAGTTAGAATCTTATTCCTGGTGGCCTCTTCTGTTATGTGTTTCTCTTTCTCTGAGGATAGATGACTTACCAGTTTTACAGAGATGTATATTTTGAGCCTTGGAGAATTGTAAGTTTGAGAAATCTGAGTTCCTGGGTCCTTCACCTGTAGCCGTCAACAACAAAAAAAGAATATTATGAAATTATACCCTTCCTAAAGAAGATAAATACTGCCCTGAAGATGAGTCCACATCCTGGACTGACGTGTCAAAAGATCTACTCCCTAGGAAAGTGCAGAGATAAGGTGAAGATGAAATGTCTATTCAAAAATTCCACTAAGTGTTCCAATTTAAAATCAACAAGAATTTATTAAGCACTTAGTATCTGCTTCACACTATGCTAAGCACTGTGAATATAGATTTAGGCAAAAGAATCCCTGCCTTCAAGGAGATAACATTCTAAGTGGGGAGATGACATGCAATATGCAAGTGAGATATATACAAAGTATATTGGAGGTAATCTCAGTTGAAACTAAGCATTGAGAGTAACATTAATAGTAGTTAATGGATACTATTTCTTTTTTTTTTTTTTTAGTGAGGGTTAAGTGACTTGCCCAGGGTCACACAGCTAGTAAGTGTTAAGTGTCTGAGGCCGGATTTGAACTCAGGTACTCCTGACTCCAGGGCCGGTGCTCTATCCACTGCGCCACCTAGCTGCCCTGATACTATTTCTTAATGTAAACCATTTTAATTCAAATGTATGTGTCCTTTTTGTGGTTTTAGCATTTCTTAAATGCTTAAGGAAGAAATAAATAGCTGTCCTATACCTAGTCTACATTTTACATTTAGTGCCTTTCTATCTTTTTGGAAGATAAATACAAACTATACATTTTACTCACACTTCTGAGATTGGGGAATAAAAATCCACAGATGATTAGAAAGGAGCCTGGACCCTCTCTTTAGAGACCAAGTCCCTCAAGGATTAAAGCCATCACCTGAGATTCCAGAGGTGAGAACTCTTATTATTAAAGTACATTTTTTGTAGTTCCTTGCACAAGTCCTGTCTTTGGTTTTTACATCTATGAATGACTCTCCCTTAGAATATAAGCTTTTGGAGGGTATATGCTTTCATTCTTTTCTTTGTATCCCTAGCACTTAGTATAGCACCTGGTTCATAGTAGGAAGCCAATACATGTGTGGATTGATTGATTGATTGATGTTCACAACCTTCCTAAAAATATGGCTCCCAAAACCCCAGAAGCTTCTATTTCAGAAATATGGGACTTAATAAACTGTGTTTCTAGTTTGTTAGGAAGGAGATTTGGGTTCTGATCTCACCTCTACACTTATTTATCCATAGGAGGTCAAACAAGTAAATCCCTTGCATTTTATAGGCCCTGCTTTTCTTATCTGTAAAATATGTGTCAGACTAGATGGTCTCCAGTTCTGAAATTCTGTGACTGTTAAAAAAAAAAAACTAATGAAACCTATCTTTTGGAGTTGGTCATCACTAAGATAGTATCATCTTAAATTGCAGGCAAACAGTTCTGTGCACACTTTAAGCATTGAAGGAAGCAAGTAAATCACTCCCCTTGAAAGGGAAGATGGAAAAACATTTCCCTTCCACCCTCACCTATGAAATTTGTGCCACCACACGATGGACTGTGCTAATTCATTTGCCTGAAAGTTATTGTCAGAAGGCTTCCTGGTATCCTTTTATTGCCATAAATACTGCCACAACTATGGTAAAAGGACCAGAGATTTAGAGCTAGGAAGAACTTTAGAGGTCATTGAGTCCAAGTTCCTCATTTTATTTTATTTTTTTAATTTAAATAAAAGTATTTTATTATTTTCCAGTTACATGTAGAAATAGTTTTCAAGATTTGCTTATATAAGATTTCAAATTTCAAATTTTTCTCCCTCCCTCCCCCAGACAGCAGGCAATCTGATATAGGTTAAATATATATATATATATATATATATATATATATATATATATATATAAAACATTAAACATATTTCTGCATTATTCATGTTATATGAGAAGGATCAGAGCACAAAGGAAAAACCTGAAATCAGAAAACCAACAGCAACAAAAACAAAAGAAATAGTATGGTCCAATCAGCATACATATCCCACAGTTCCTTTTTCTTCCCCCTGGATTTGGAGACCCTTTCCATCATGAGTCCTTTGGTACATTCTTGTTCCGTTGGATTGGTGAGAAGAATCTAGTCTATCACAGTTGATCAACACGTAATGTTGATGATACGGTATATAATGTTCTTCTGGTTCTGCTCATCTCACTCATCATCAGTTCATGCAAGTCCTTCCAGGGTTCTCTGAACTCCACCTGCTCATCATTTCTTACAGCACAATAGAATTCCATTACACTCATATACCACAACTTGTTCAGCCATTCCCCAATTGATGGACATCCCCTCAATTTCTAATTCCTTGCCACCACAAAAAGAGCAGCTATAAATATTTTTGTACATGTGGGTCCCTTTCCCTTTTTTTTGATCTCTTTGGGAAAAAAGACCCAAGAGTGGTATTGCTGGGTCAAAGGGTATGCACAGCTTTATCGCTCTTTGGGCCTAATTCCAAATTGCTTTCCAGAATGGTTGGATCAGTTCACAGCTCTACCAACAATGCATTAGTGTTCCAACTTTCCCACAGCTTCTCCAACATTTATTATTTTCCGTTTTTGTCATTTTAGCCAATCTGACTGGTGTCAGGTGGTACGTTAGAGTTGTTTTAATTTGCATCTCTCTAATCAATATTCATTTAGAATATTTTTTCATATGGGAATAGATAGCTTTGATTTCTTCATCAGAAAACTGCCTGTTCATATCCTTTTACCATTTCTCAATTGAGGAATGACTTGGATTCATATAAATTTGATTTAGTTCCCTATATATTTTAGAAATGATGCCTTTTTCAGAGGTACTGGCCATAAAGATTGTTTCCCAGCTTTCTGTATCCCTTCTAATTTTGGATGTATTGCTTCTGTTTGTACAAAACCTTTTTAATTTCATGTAATCAAAGTCACCTATTTTGCATTTCATAATATTCTCTATCTCAAGTTCAGTCAAATAATGCTCTCCTTTCCAAAGAACTGAAAGGTAGACTATTCCTTTTTCTCCTAATTTACCTATGATATCACCTCTTATGTGTAAATCATGTACCCATTTTGACCTTTTTTTAGTATAAGTTGTCAAATGTTGGTCTATGCCTAATTTCTGCCATACAATCTTCCAGTTTTCCCAGCAATTTTTGTCAAATACCGAATTCCTATCCCAGAAGCTGGGGTCTTTGGGTTTATCAAACAGTATATTGCTAATATCATTTACTACTGTGTCTCCTGTGCCTAGCCTATTCCATTGGTCCTCCACTCTATTTCTTAGCCAGTACCAGATAGTTTTGATGACTGCCACTTTATAGTAAAGCTCCAGGTTTGGTACCGCTAACCCACCTTCCTGTGAAATTTTTTTTCATTATTTCCCTTGATATTTTTGACTTTTTGTTTTTCCAGATGAATTTTGTTATTATTTTTTCTAGCTCTACAAAATAATTTTTAGGTAGTCTGATTGGTATGGCACTGAGTAAGTACATTAATTTAGGTAGAATTGTCATTTTTATTATATTAGCTCAGCCTATCCATGAGCAATTGATATCTTTCCAATTTTTTAGATCTGATTTGATTTGTTTGAAAAGTGTTTGGTAATTGTATTCATAGAGTTCCTGGGTTTGTCTTGGCAAGTAGACTCCCAAGTATTTTATATTATCTACCATTACTTTAAATGGAATTTCTCTATTTCTTGCTGCTGGACTTTGTTGGTCATGTATAAAAATGCTGATGATTTATGTGGATTTATTTTATATCCTGCTACTTTGCTAAAGTTGTTAATTGTTTCCAGTAGGTTTTGAGTTGATTCTCTAGGATTCTCTATGTATACCATCATATCATCTGCAAAGAATGATAGTTTTGTTTCCTCCTTGCCTATTCTAATTCCTTTAATTCAAGTTCCTCATTTTAAAGATTAGGAAAGAGTTCCAGTGAGGGGCAATGCTTTGTCCAAAGCCATACAGTAGTAGAGTTGGGATTTAAACACCTGTCCTCTGATTACAAATTCAATACTCTTTACATAATGACAGTTTGCTCTTGATTGGATCTGAAAATCTTCATAATTAATTAGTTAAGCTTTCCCCTGTAGGAATTCCTGTTGTGGCCAAATAACCAAAGCATTCCCATTGATGTCACTAAGACTACATTAGAAGGAATTATTCTTTCCTTTCTTTTCCTCCTGTATAGGTCACACAACAAGCATTTACTAAGGACCTATTATGTTCAAAGGAAAATAAAACAATCCCTAGCCTCAACTTTCACTTTGAGGATGCAAAGTGTCTAAAAACAAGCATAGTACAAATATGTCTAGGCCCGTGGATAATATGTAGGTTGAATATATATATATGTGTGTGTGTGTGTGTGTTGATCTTAACAACATATATATATACATATATGCATATGTATATATATATATATAACACATTAATTATATCAATCTGTCTCTATCATCAAACTTTCTGTTACACGTGAGGAAACTTAGTCCCAGAAAAATCAAAAGATCATAGATAGAGATGGATGTGATCTTTGAAATCATGTAGTCCAGCACATTCATTTTATGGATGAGAAAACTAAGGTCAGTATTGGTTAGGTGACTTACGTGAGATCATACAAGCAGTAATTGAATCAGAATTTGAACCAAGTTCCTTTAACTCCAAAACATTCAGTGCTCTTTCTAATGACCTGTGCTGCTTCCTTAAGGTAAACCAATAGGTTTTCTGATTAAACAACACTTATTCCAATATAAGGCTTCCTATTGTCTTTTAATTTCCCTAAATTGATCTCTTTTTTCTATATGCATAGCCATTTCTTGGAATATACAGATAAACATTGATATTTCACTTACTTATTGGCTAAGAGTTTATCTTCAGGCTCTGAGGTTTTTACCAGTGAGTAAGTCAGCACTGGAAAATACTATGTAAAAGCATTGCAGACCTCATTTGTGAATGGAATTTTCAAATCCGTTGCTTGCGGTTTGAGTGAATTTCCATGGGTAACTGTGTTGACATAGGAATGGATGGAGTTCAAGATGACTGCATGTAAAATGACTGGGGGTGGTGGAATGTCTGCAGAACCAAAGGAACTCTCTGACATCAGTCTGGAAATGGATACTTTCATCATAGAATACTTTCATTCAAATGAAAAAGAAACAAGACAAAGAAAAACAGCAAAATAAGAAATCTACCAGCAAATCCCAAGGAAAGGAGCCAGCCTAATGGCAATTAATTAAGCAATTTATTAATCAGCTTGCTAGATTAAATGCAAATACAAACATAGCCAGAGCCACCTAACCACCCCCACAACACAGATATAAATAGAACTTTACAGCTTGCAAAGTGCTTTACATACACTATTTCTTTTTGTTTGGTTGGTTTTGGGTTTTTGGGGGTTTTTTTGCTGGGGCAATGAGGGTTAAGTGACTTGCCCAAGGTCACACAGCTAGTAATTGTCAACTGTCTGAGGCCGGATTTGAACTCAGGTCCTCCTGAATACAGGGCCAGTGCTTTATCCACTGAGCCACTTAGCTGCCCCTACATACACTATTTCAATTGATCCTTACAAAAGTCCTATGAAGAAGATCCTATTATTGTCCTCATTTTATAGATGAGGAGAATAAGATCCAGAAGGTGAGTACATTTCACTATACTGCCTTTAACATTATCCTTATGTTCCAGAAAAATAAAACAGATATATTGGGGTCATTTAGTCTCATGGTTACTGGTGAGATAAGGTTTAAATGAAAGTTTTCCTGACTCCAGGTCAAGCAGTCTATACACTGAGCCATGTTGTTTCATGATTCAGTGAAAGACAGTATCTCTGTCCAAAAGTACTTTGGCTAGAAAGGGGAATAATAACCTATACCATGGGAGCTAACAGCAAATTACCATTTCAAATGCTGCAAGGAATCTGTGATCTCATCAACTTGGGTGTTCTCTCCAGTAATGGAGATGGTCACTCACCCATGCCTGCTTATGCTATCCAACTCTTCTTCATGGTCTGCCAAAAGTTCTTCACATGGGATCCATCCAACATGATTGGGAGACTGCCTCCCTTCCTCATCAATAATGAAGTTACCATCTATCCTAACTTATTTTTTTAGGTTTTTGAGACTGAGTGATATTAGTTATACAAATGAATAATAACAATTTAATATATTAAATCATTTTGAATATTAAGAGGTGCTGCGGTCTAGTGGATATAGGGACATCCTGGGTGTCAGAAAGACAGGGTTTAATCCTGTCTCTCAAAAATACTAATGTGATGATGGAAAATTTGAGAGACATGGTTTCTGGGTAATTTAATCATTTTATTAATAAGGCCAGCAGATTATTAATAAAAGCACAGTCCTTTGGCCTTCTCTCTCTGACCATAGACAATCATGGCAGTGGGGCTCGGAGCTTACATTCCCCTGAAACAGTAGGTGGTTCATCAAACAGCAATCAAATTTAATCGTTTAAAGTAATTAGAGTTAGGCTATATTAAAATGAAGGGCTATACCAGACCACTCCCAGCCTTGGGCTATCAATTAAAAGAATGTATACCCACTTCAGTGGGTAGACTGTGACACCTCTTTGGATGAAGAAGCCTTCTGAACTAGACAAATGGATCTGTGGCCAATCCAGTTTGATTGAATATTGAACTCCCACCGTGGAGTCCTTGAAAGCTTGAGATTCATCTGACCAAGATGAAAAAAAGATTCAATGCAATCTTATTATAAAGGTGAAAGTGGACCTCTAAATGTCAGGGATTTGGAAGAAGTGGGGAGCTCTGAATCTCTTCCACATATTGATTTTTTTTTTTGTTATTTATTGTTTTTAGTGAGGCAATTGGGGTTAAGTGACTTGCCCAGGGTCACACAGCTAGTAAGAGTTAAGTGTCTGACGCTGGATTTGAACTAACATATTGATTATAAATAATTAATTCTTACTCGAGCTTCTTGAACATGAACAAGGCCCTCACATAGAGGCATCTTTTTCATTCTTTTATGTGTATTGGAGAGGACATTGAGCTTGAGGCCAGGTGAGACCTAGGGCAAGATACTTAACCCCTGTGCTTCAGTTTCTTCAATCATAAAATGAAGAGCTGTGACTCCGTGGCTTCTAAGATCCCTTCAAGCTCTAAGTCTATAATTTCATGATCCTTTGACCTCCTTATATTAGCATTGGAAGGAAATCAATAAATATTAAGTAATCGTGTACTTGGTTTTCCTCTACTAGCATTGTCCTCTGATAAGTCCTGATGACATAGAGGTGGATCAAGCATTTTCAAAGGTTATGTCGCATATGAAAATCTACTAGATTAGAAAGGCTTTAGCTATGGGCTGGAAATGGGATAATTATCTATTTTGTCGTTCTTTAAAAGCCACAGAGTTCATAGTATAGTGGAAAGAACACCTGCTTGGGGTATTCAGTAAAATGACGTAGGCCCAAATCCTGCATTGTAAATGTACTGCCTACTTTTGTAGCTATGGCTGAGACACTTTTCTGGGCCTCAGTTTCCTTATTTGAAAAGTCAAGGATTGAACTAAAGAGCCTCTGTGGTAACTTCTAACTTTAGAACTATGGATCTATAAAATTATATGACCAGAAGTTTTAAGTATGAAAGGAAGAACATAATCAGGTGAAGGATAGAAAAATTCTATGTACAAATTATTTTTTGCTAACAAGGATAATGGAGCCATTACAGGTGGACACTATTACCATGGTGGCAGACAGGTCTATAGAGGATCTAAAAACATCACTGGAAAGGAATGATGAGGGATTGAGTTTCATGATATATGAAGTGGGGAAAATGCATCAAAGGTATAAGAATATGCACAAACAACATAGAGATATAGATAATATATACACATATATACATGTTTAACATATGTGTATACCCATATCTAGGTATAAATCTATAGGAACATATCTATGTATGTGTGTATCTATATACCCATATGCATATACATGTATCTATATCTCTATATACATATATACCCTTATCATGTGTGTCTATAACATATGAATGCATACATTGAGGCTTGGGTTACAGCAATACCTCCCAGGGCAATGAGGGTTAAGTGACTTGCCCAGGGTCACACAGCTAGTGTCAAATTTCTGAGGCCAGATTTGAACTCAGGTCCTCCTGAATCCAGGGCCAGTGCTTTATCCACTGTGCCACCTCGCTGCCCCAATCTGTGACCTTTCAAGAGAGATTAGTTTAACAATACACATGGGGAAAACTAAGTAGTTGACAGATATCTTTTGGCTAGATTATGACATGATGTTGGATCGGCAGTCCATTGAGCTAATCCATGAGTACATATCACCTGGTCAATTCTTACAAATGCCAATATAAAATAAAGCAAGAAGAAGAGATGAGGCTTTGGGAAATTCTATTGTTTTTAACAGTCCTATGCATCTCCTTCAAACACATACACACATAAATACAACAAACACATGCAATAATTTTAGCGACAAAATTTTTCTAGTTATGTTACATGATGGAATGATGGAATATGACAATCTCTGAAGAATCAACATTCCAGGTGACCCAAAGTCATACGTAGTAAGAGGAGCAGAATCTTACTGATTATTTTTGATTAAAAGCATACTTGATGCGGCCTCAGGCACTTAACACTTAGCTGTGTGACCCTGGGCAAGTCACTTAACCCTCATTGCCCTGAAAAAACAAAACAAAACAAAACAAATTTTTTTAAAAAAAGCATACTTGTTGGGGGGCAGCTAGATGGCGCAGTGGATAGAGCACTGGCCATGGAATCAGGAGGACCTGAGTTCAAATCTGACCCCAGACACAACACGTTCTGGCTGTGTGACCCTGGGCAAGTCACTTAACCCCAATTGCCCGACCAAAAAAAAAAGTCTATTTGTACCTTCCTTGTGATAATTGCCTCTTTATACTATATGTATAGCCTATGTGCACACACATGCATACAAGAATGCATACATGTGTACATGCATACCTGTATATATGTGTATGTGCATGCATACATACGTATGTACACATATTTTTTTCTCTATTAGAGTGTAAGTTCTTTTACTAATTTTTTTGTATCCCTAGAGTTTAGAACACTGTCTGGAACATGTTAATAAATACAGGTGAACTGATTGACAGAATAAAATACACCTAGGAAATATTTGGAAGTGGAGATATTGCATGATAGGGAATGATAAATATATAGCATTAGAGCTACACTGGTCTTCTTGGACCTTTAAAATATACAGAGAAAACCAATCAGTACTTTAAACAGATTCTCCAAGAAGCTCTTATGGGAAAATGTGGAATCATATTGCCCAGGAAGAGAAGATGTAGATGGACTCTGAACAACATTACAAGTGCCCATATTCATGAGATCATGGAATTGATGATTCATTGAAGTCCCAACACATACATACGTACAATTACTAAGCAGCCACCCCTGTGTTCAAGTCTCCCATTTACAGCTCTTCAATCAAGGAAGCTTCACACACTTCCTCTCGATAAGATGATTAGGAGAATGTGTATAGATTTGCACATAGATACACATATATGTTCTCACACTATTTATTTGTACTTTACATTTAATTCAAGAAAATTCTAGAAGAAACTCAAGATATTGGACTACTCCCCCAACCCCCGATTGATTTGCCCCTATAAACACAGTAAAATGTTCTCATCACTTTCCCACTGAACCATCATCAACTCACAAACTTCCACAAACCACATGCTTGTCACTTGTGTTTTCCTTTAAACATTTTCAACACTCAACAGGGAGATGATGTGTTATTGATGATTTTAAATATGCAATCATGGTTTTGAAAGTCTCTTCTAAATTTCTTATTTCCTCAGCAATCTCCAGTAACCAAACTGACCTAGTTTAGTTCAAGCCCACAAGAAAGAATCACTGGCTTTTTCCAGGAAGGAGGTCATGGACTGAATGAATGCTGCTAACTTGTGAAAGACATTATGTCATATAGAAAAGGGGAATGCATTATTTATTTATTTATTTGATTGTTTATTTATTCATTTGTTTGTTTTTGCAGGGCAATGAAAGTTAAGTGACTTGCCCAAGGTCACACAACTAGTAGGTGTCAAGTGTCTGAGGCCAGATTTGAATTCAGGTCCTCCCAAATCCAGGGCCAGTGCTTTATCCATTGTGCCACCTAGCTGACCAGAATGTATTATTTTAGAGGCAGCATTGCTCAGTGGGTGTTATGCTGGACTTTCAATCAGGAAGACTATGGGTTTAAATCCTCCCTCTCACACTAACTACTTATATAACAATGCACAAGTCACTTGAACTCTCTGTGGCTCATTTTATTTACATGAAAAGGACAGGTTGACATGGTACCATCTAAGATCTCTTCCATGTGCCAAGATCATGTGCAAATCAGAATGTTGTTGTTCAGTCATGCACTCTTTGTGACCCTATGCACAATAGCATGCCCATTCTGTATATGGGGTTTTCTTGGTTATATTTCCTTCTCCAATGGATTAAGGTAAACAAAGGTCACACAGCTAGTAAATATCTGAGACCAGATTTGATTTCAGGTCTTCCTGATTTCAGGCCCAGGGCTTATACCGACTGAGCCACCTAGCTGCTCTAAGTCAAACAAATGTTGAATGACTTGTCAAAGGTCAGGCAGTTAGTGAATGTCTGAGTTCAGATTCTCTTTTTGACCCCAGAATCATCACTCTATCTGCTGAGCCACCTAGCTGGTTCTATAGGAATCAGGAAAACTTGGGTTCCAATCTTGCCTTAGACACCAAAAAACCATATAACCCTGGGCTGATCTAATCTGTCTCAACCTCATTTTCTTTACTTCTATTAATATCTGCAGAATTGACCACACAGGGTTGTGTGGTGAGACAGAAATTGGATAATATATATTATTTACTTTGCAAGTCTCAAAGTTCTAAATAAATGTCAGTTATTAATCATTCCTAGCTCCATTTGGATGTTCAGCTTAGATACTTTTTTCCTGAAATTCCCAGGCATTAGAGCTTTCTCATTGTGCATCTTTCTATTTTGTGCATATTTCACATGCGGTATCTGTGTTATATACCTAATTAGAATATAAACTTAAAGACAGGATGTTGTCTCTGTATCTACTGTGACAAGCATGCTGCCTTGTACTGTCTTGATATTTCTAGTGCCAAGCAAACTGCCTGGTACATAGGCAATGGACACCATTTTGAGCACTTTTTGATCATAGCAGTGGGTCAGTACTGACATTTCAGCCATGCTGTCTGCTCAACACTTTTGTCCAAAAGTAGGAATGTTAGCAACTAGAAGCCATTTTACAAGAGTTATGAAGCCAGTCCATGGACTGGAAAGCAAAGCTATAACTTGGCTACCACCATCACTCTATCAAATGGAATTTGTAACCTTAGAGTCCTGGCATGCTATTCCATTGTGCTAACCAGGCATAATCATGGGGATATGGAAACCAATAATTACTGACATTTCTATATTAAAGTGTCCTTTATGGTATGTGAATTGTCCTATTTTGCCTTGTTTTGCCACTCCTTTCTTTTAAAAAATACTTTATTTTAAATTCATAGAATAAAATAAGCATTTCCATAACTACAATGAAAAATATCATTGCACATGCAACCGCAAATCTATTCTGTACAACTTGGTATTCCCTCTAAATATACAACAAAGTTATTGTATATTTGTTTCCTTTTTTTCTTCCCTCCCCTGCCCTAGAGATGGTTACCATTAGACAACAATTTGGTATATATGTAAAATTATTCTATACATATTTATATGCCACTCCTTTCACATGCTACGTTACTGCCCTTTACTCCATTGGCCTCAAAAGAGGTCTTTCAAGTTGTTAGTTTTCCCTCCTTCTTGATTTTTTTTTCTAATTTTACATATATAGTATTTATTTGTGTATGTTTTATACCTTCCAATAAGACACAAACTCCTTGGTGAGAGGAACTATTTAATTCTTGTTTTTGTGTGCTTGGTGACTAACAAAGTACCTGACACAGTAAGTACTTAATAAATGTTTGTGGAATTTGTTTTTTATTAATCATTTTAATGCTAAAATTAATATAAAAAATAAATCCAAGGCATTTCTATATCCAAAGTAGGACAAAATGAGTATTTTTTTTAAACTATGAATCTTTTTTTCCATATGACTTCCTTTTTAAAAGTATGTAAGCAGATTTTACCCATTTCTTTCAAAGAGTCCTGCTTGTCTTCTGTTTCTTTTTTGTCTCCTCTGTGTACTTTGAAAAATGTCCCAGTGGCCTTTTTCCTCTTTTTTCATATTCTTCCCCCACTTTTGGCATTGCAATCATTACCCATCTTCCAAACACCCCCAATTAAAAACAGAAATTTAAAAATGTTACATATAAAATAACCAAACAAAATAAATTGCCATCTTGGCTTTGTCCAAAAAATGTATGTCTTCCTCCACATTTGAGTCTGAAAATAAAAGCTGATGCTTTTTATCAGGACACAGAAAGCTTGCTTCAACATAGATCCTCCAAAGATATGATTTGATAACTTTGGATCCTCTTTCTCTTATTTAACTCCCTAAATACCTTGTGAAGGCATTAATACTCAAAAGGACATTTGCTTCTTCTCTACATATTGGAATGTTAGCATTTCATTATCTTATGGCACTGTCCAATTGTTCACTGAATTTACCTTCCTACATTTCTCTTGAGACATGAACTTATATTTCAAAGTTCGAACTCAGTTTACTCTAGTCTTTTCATCAAAAACAATCAAAAGTTCTCTACTACAATAAAGATCCATTTTTTGTATAGAAGTATGCAGCTTTTCAAAATGATTTTCTTTTTTGTAAGCCTATATATTTTGCTTTTTTGAAATTTAGATTCTAAGATCTCCTCATTTGTGGCCAAAGCTATCAAGACTTCCCAGTGATATGAAAATACTTGAACTTTTTCTTCTAGTTGCCTGAAGAATATTGTCTTTGATGTGGAAGCTCTAGAATTTGATTGTTATTCTTTGTAACTCTTCCTTTTGGTGTGTCATTCAGGAGAGCATTAGTGGATTCTTTCTATTTTCCCTTTCTCCTTGGGTTCTAATATATCTGAACCATCTTCATGTATGACCTCTTAAAAAGATAATGTTCAGCCTCTTCTTTAATTCAGGGAATCTGATGGTTTTTGAATTACCTCTCCTTGATCCCTTTGCCATGTTAGTTATTTTTAATAGAAGATTTTGTAATAGTTTTTCTTTTTTGCTCTTTTATGGAATCATTGATTTCTATTTTGCTTATTGTAGTTTTTAGAGAGTCCATTTATTGGACAAGAGATATCCTCTTTGAAACTGTTTATTCTTCTTCCAGTTCTTTCCTCCAGATCTTTTATTTCATTGTGTATCTATTTCTTCAAGTTATTTGGATAATTCTTATGAAAAATCTATTTTTTTACTCTCTTCTTATCTTCTTTCAGTGGTTATCGAATTCCTTTACCTTCTAGGCAGGATTGTTTTGTATCTTTAGGTTTATTCTAATTCTTTATATTAGCCTAAATGTTCCTGTGGTCACTCATGTCTCCAACTATGTTCCTGAATTTCGGTTTTTGCCAGGGCCAGGCTCTGTATGTATCCTGCTGTGTATTCAGGTGGGGTACTCAGTTTTGATTGGTCTCACTTTCTGTCCTTTGGGTTCCTCCACTGACTTCCATGTCCAGGGGTTAATATCCCCTGGATATTATAAATTATTAATACAGTATCCACAAGGCTCTTTATGGCATATCTGGACAAAGTTCCGGGACCTCTGGCACCAAGAACCTGGGGTATTCAAGTCTGATTGCTTCCAGAATGCAAACATATCCATCACTTGCTGCTACTTCTGTAACTTCCAAGGTTTTATGTTATGGGTTTATAAACACTATGGGCCTCTCTCAGGAGAGTCCACTGCTGACTACAAATACAGAACATTGCAGACTCCATCTGTCTATGGCTGGTTCATGGTGATATTGGAAGCTAACAACTTGTTTTCTTAACTTCAGGCATAGCTTTCTGGTGGATCCCCTTTCTTATCCTTGTGACCTTCTGGTTATCTTTTTTTTTCTTTTTCTTTTGCAATTTTTGGATGAAAATTTTCACCATAGTTGTTCTTTAAGTTTATTGATCCTTATTCCATCTGCTGTTATTTTTAGAGTTTTACTTAATAGCAATATGGGAATTGGGCTGCCCATCACCATTTAGCTAGGCATCTTGAAAAGAAGTCTGTTAAATTAAATTGAATGGAATTTCGTAGCTCATAAAATCCGAGAACTTGGAGGGACTTTAGTATTTTTCTATTCAGTGTAACTATGTAGATGTGAGTTATCATTAATATCATTAGTATTATAGAATTAAATCTGAAGAAGACATATTACAGATAAGGAAACTCACCCCTAAAAATAGTAGGTGCTACTTGATTATATGACAATATCTGTTGACACTTGGGGAGTCTCATCAGCCCCAATAAAAATAAACTTATACTGGGTATTGAGCTGACATCTGAAAATATGACAGTTCCTGCTTTTCTTTAGAAATCTCTCTGATAGGAATGATTAAAATTAGTAGAAATGCATATGGAAATTTAAAGTCATAACCTCAATTTCCTGTATCTTCTTAAGAAATACATACATATGATGCTCATGACCTACTTTTAACTGTTCACTTCACCAATGTTTGCCATATCCTTGCTTTATATATTAAACATGTGAACAGGACAGGTCAACTCTAAATGAAATTCCAAAAGAACTGGATAGGCTTTGAGAAGCAGATTTTGAAGTATATTGGAAAAGAATCCCTTAATCCAGAAGCATGGCCTGAGGGGGAATGTGTGATGATTCTGAGTGGAACTTGGAGATCACCTTTCAGGAAAGTAATAAACGTTTTATTTTTCTATCTTTTGGAGGATTTTCTTGGGTCTGGAGGTTGGGGGAAGGGAACCAATATTTATCAGTGACAAATAATTGGAATCGAGCTAGGAGGGAAGCTTCCAAAAGCCAATCTTTTCAGGTTTATGAATGTTCCTTCCAAAGTTAGAATCCAGCTTTTGAGAACAAATGAGCCTTTAAGATACTAAAAAGTTATTTTTAAAAATCTTTCTTTGCCCTATGTCCTCAAGTTTGTTTTCTTTTCTTCTTTAATCATTAAAATGTTCATCATAATTTACTTCTACCTAACCCATGAGAACATTCTGTTTCTACTACAAATAGGATTGGCATGAATCAACAGACTTTGGGTAAAGTTTCCAAATTTATACTCATTCTTGAGCTATGGGTATTGATATCTGCAGGCTATTTATGGGGTTCTAAAACCAAGGTAATTTAAATATCCATATGAAGGCTCTTAAGCTACCATATCAATAAAAGAAAATATGTAAATCTGTATGGGAATTTATTTGTAGATTTTTTTTTTAATTCAGATGTTCTCCTTCTAAAATGCCTGGCATTTCCAACAGAGCCTGAAAAATCCTCCATGTTTTTAGTGAGAGGCAACAGATTGACATCCTAGGCAACTATTCATCCACAGGAACTGAATCAGCAATTAAAACTCAAAAACAACACCCTGTCAAAGTTCCTTCAACAAGACATGAACATATAGTGGTATGTTCTTTATGGATTGCTGGGATTCATAGAAGACCATGAAAAAGGTTTCGTTTGGGAGAGTGGACTTCATATTGGACATTGGACTTCATAGTGGACATTTCATTTAGTTGTAAAAAGGGTTCTGTTAATCTGATTTATAGGCTATTGATCAAGCTTCAGGTGGTAAGCCCAGAAGAATAGAGAAGGATCCCAGAAAGGGAGAGAACTCCCCCTGATTTTGAAAGGTTTAAACACTGGAAGGATGGAGCATGTGACTTCTGGTCTCAGAGATGAACCTAGGGATTGTCTTTCCTGGGGCAAAGGATGATGGAGGTAAAGGAGAGAGCTAAATAGCCATTTAGCACCATAAGATTATTAATATAAAACAGAAAATGAATTTAGAGTTGTTTCAATCCTATTTCCATCACTTTTATAGACTGAATAAATGAATGAATGACTAAAACAGTATTTATTAAGTATTTCTATATCTCAAGAAATCGGTTAAATACTCTGGGGTACATGTGGACAACATGATACTTTTCTTCCTTTCAAGGAGTTCCCATTCTAATTAGAAGAAACAACACAAAATATAAAATTCAGATACTGGGAGGATGGAAAAACCTGAAAATCTCCAAAGTCAGAGTGGGGTTGATGGCAAGTCCCAGAGGTTGCATCCATGGGTTGGGTGCAGTGTGGGAGGTTAAGGCCTAAAGGATGTTAAGACACAATGGTGGGGAAGAGCATAAGGCCTAGTGGTGCTCTCTGTATCTCCAAAAGGAATAGAGTTGGTGACTCCAATCTAATCCAAGCAAGCAAGTCAGATAGGTTCTATGTGACCCTAGGGTAGGGTACTGGGGAAGGTGAAGAAAGAGAGATGACATCCCTAGTGTTGGAGATCTAGATTAGAGAAGAGTACATTTAACAAGTGACAGGGTCAAGATTCAAGTCCATGTTCTGTGAGATTTAAAATTGGATATTAGATCATAAATCTCCCCTACTTAACCTTTCCCTTAATTTATCTCCCAGACTAGTAAATGGAAGAAGCTTTTGGTTTTCTAGATAGACCTTTTATTGTTATGGTAGTCACAAGGTGATGTTGATTAGAAGGATAGAAAAGTAGAAACACAATACAAATCGTCTTAAGTCTAAGCTTAGTCTATATTCCTTATAAAATCTCACCAAATCCGAAAGCTACCTTTGGAGAGAGAGAGAGAGACCGTCTGTGCAGCACAGTCAGGAGACCAGCAGAGCAGGAAAAAGCCCCCACTTCCGTTCTCTCCTTGTCTTTTAAGCTCGCACCCCGGAAGTCGAGTGCGTAGCAGGCAGTCTGAAGTGCGCAGCAGGCGGACTTTGGTCTCCTCCCCAAAAGGGTGGTCCTTCAAAAAAAACTGGCGTCTTTCAGTTATCCTAACCGACTGTTAAAAAACTTTCATATTTTTTTACCACATTTCCCCCCTTTGCTTCCTCAAGAAACGGAATGTTTCCTTGATGGAACAGTAAAAAGAATATAATAACTATTGCTAACTAATAATATGTTAATAACAATATAGAAAAGGAAGAGAGGAAAGTTTTGTCCAGAGGGGCGATTTTTTTTGTCCTCATGAACCGACGCTTTGACATTAGCCTTGCAAAGGGAGAGCCTCTGCAGAGAGTACATGTTACAGATAGTATATATTATAACAGAAAGGAGATAGTAAAAGCTAATAAAGCAAAACAGTTCATATAAAGTCTCTGAGTTCTCTTGTCTTCTTGAAGTAGTAAGATGTCATCAGGAGGAAACTGGATTCTGGTCTGGAAAACTGGATTCTGGACTCTGGTCTGGAAAACTGGATTCTGGACTCTGGTCTGGAAAACTGGATTATCTTCCTTAACTGT
This sequence comes from Dromiciops gliroides, assembly GCF_019393635.1. NCBI lineage: Eukaryota > Metazoa > Chordata > Mammalia > Microbiotheria > Microbiotheriidae > Dromiciops > Dromiciops gliroides. The sequence continues at coordinate 39,771,367 of NC_057863.1, forward strand.
TTGAATTGCTGTCTAAATTCAGTATGCTTCCCAATTTAAGGAAGGGTACATATCTGGGGTATGGGCAGTGATGGAACAGGAAATATATTCTAGTACACTGGGAGATTTCCACACAAGTGATGAACCAGCTCTAATTACATAGATGTAGAAAAAGGCTCATCACTAACAAAAATTTCTCTACCTATTCACTAATGTCTCTATTTTATTATTATTTTTTTTTGCAGGGCAATGAGGCTTAAGTGACTTGCCCAGGGTCACACAGCTAGTTAAGTGTCAAGTGTCTGAGGCTGGACTTGAACTCAGATCCTCCTGAATCCAAGGCTAGTGCTTTATCCACTGTGCCACCTAGCTGCCTCTAATGTCTCAAATGTCACAAGGATATTTCCATTTCTTTGGCCTGATGCTTCTCCTCTATTATTAAATTACAAATAATTCTGGGAAAGGGCAATGTATAAATTTTTACTATTCATGTTTGTCTCAGTGTGAATGGCTTTTCTAGATAAAGGACAAAGGGGCTGCAGGTAAAGGAATGCACAATGACACTGAGCACCAGGAATTTTATAGAAAGAGGAGAATAGAAGTCTTGAGTAGAGATAGTAATGGGAAAACAAAAGGGGCAGAGCTAAGAAAGACAATCAGAGATTTCCCAATTTTACCAAGATGCAGTAGACTTATCTCTGGTTGTCCTTGTCCAGATTATCCCCATCTGGTATTTTCTTGTCTTAATTTGACTGCTTCCAACCAGGGCAGTCTATCATCTACCCAATCAACCCATGTGGACCAAGTCGTGGGCTAGCAAAAAAAGCCACCCATGTTCACCAGTGAAAGAAGGATTCCAAAGCTTCCTCATACTCTAGTACTCTAGATGAGCTATACCTCAGTCCAAAACAATCTGGTTTTTTTTGTTGTTTATTTGTTTGTTTTATGTTGTGTTGTTGTTGTTGTTGTTGTTGTTGTTGTTGCTGTTGCTGTTGTTGTTGTTGTTTTGCCCAGCAGAATTAGAGGAAAAATGGCACAGAAAGATGAATACTTACCCTGCAGTCAGATAATTCCTACCTGTGTAGCCTTCAGAAAGCCAACTAATCTCTTATATTCCTGAGTCACCCTCTACCATCAGCTCTGGCTGTTCCAATGACTAATTCCAGTGCTTCCCAGGAATCAAATGAATCCTAGGATTTAGAACTTTAAGGATCCTTGGAGAATATCCAGTCCAACTCCCTTATTTTACAGATGAAGAAACTTTGACTTAAAGAGATTAAATTATTTGCCCCAAGTCACATGAATAATAAGGATGAGAGACAGAATTTGAACCCCAATCCTCTGCCTCATAGTTACTGCTCCTATCACTGTACCACTTCTGCTCTTTTCTCGAGGAAGTTCTCCTGACTTCATATCTCCTTCTCTAGTCCAACAGGCTTTCCCCAGTCAATGACAGTGTTCCAGCCATTAAAGAGCAAGGGACTTTCTGGGGACAAACTATCTTCAAATGAAATCAGTTACAAGGACATGGAAATTTCTGACTTTTATCAGCCTTGCCACTTCCCGCATAGGCGTTATTCCCAATACCAGCCCAGAACCAGGGCTAGTTTGCTTTACTTCCTTATAGTCACTAAACAAAGAAAATAATGTGGCCCCAAATCTAATCCTTGTTTCCAGGTAGAGATATTTCTCTTTTAGCCACTGAGACAATGGCCCCTCAGGGGTTTAATCCACAAAAGAGGCTTGGGTGCTTCCTTTTCTAGATGCCTTTTCTGAAACTCATTCTTCAACAAGATTACATCAACTCTGCAATTCACACCTCCTCAGCATGACATGCACCTTAGACCCCTCCTTCCCAAGGACTGGACAAAGTGGAGGTTGGACATTGAAGAGCTCCTCTATTTAAAGGGGAAGGCCAAGGAAGACTTCTCCTAATTTCCCATCTGGTTACAGTACTTCATCATATCCTTCATCATACAGTGCCTTTCCAGTAATTCTTAGTGTATTATCTTTCCATGAAGGGTAGAGATTGTCTTTTGTTTTTCATTGTATCTTCAGAATTTAGGACAGTGCTTGGAACATAGTAACTATCCATTTTCCATCACCAGCTCTATTTTGTTTGGACCTCAGCGAACTTCATTTCCCTAAGCCAAGTACCTCTTGGTGCTCACCTACAGTTTTCATCTTCCTGTTCCTGTGGTCTTCTCCATTTAAAGTTAAAGCTCTTTAAGAGCAGGGATCATATTTTTGTTTGCATCCCCATTGTTTAACACTTGTCTGGCACATGGAAGCCCTTAACAAATGTTTATTGAATTGGAGTAACATAGTAGGCATCTAATAAATATTTATTGACTACCTGAATGGTCAGCTGTCCTGAACTGCCCCAGGCTCAAAGCTCTTTGTATTTTCTAACCTATACTCTAAAATATTTCCTCTCCTGCACAAAAGCTTCTTTCATCCTCCAGGAATCCAGTTTGTCTAAAAAGGGACATGCTTCACTGCAGCTCTGTCTCCATCTAGGATTCCTTCCTGGGGTTTCTCTTTTCATAGAGTCAGAGAAGAGTAGAGTTGAAAAAAGACCCTAAAAATCATCCAATCTACCCCACAACCTGATGTGGTGATGCTGCTAAAAATACCTGTGAATGGCAGTCATCTAGCTTCTGCCTGAGTATTTCTGCTGATGAGGAGGCCATTCTTTTCTCAAGGTAATCCGTTCCATTGCAGCTCTTCCTTAAACCAAGCTCAAGATGAACAGATGGTTTAAACAAAAAAAGAAGAGTGTCTGGGAATGGGATTTGGATTTTTGGACTATCGTATAAATTATAGGACATCTAGTTCCTTGTCAGGGTTGGAATACACCTATCTAGAGAGAATTTTCATTGACTATTGCGAATCTAGTGAAAATCTAGTGTTGGAATATATACAGGTGTATATGTACATATGTGCACAGATAAATGTGTATACGTGGACATATTTTATATGTACTATATTATGTTTATATGAACATATTATGTTTATATTAACTACAACATAGGAAGAAGAGCCATACTAGTTCACAGGAGACAAAAATCAAAGAAAGGAACAGAAAACAAAATAAACCAATAATAGCAACTGGAAAACTACATGGCCTGGGGATTTCTGTACATAAATACCCACAGTCACACAGTATGGATAACAAGTGAGCAAGATGTTTAGAAGATCCTAACACAAAGAAGCATATTTGAGTTCTCCAGTTTACTGAGATTTGGGAGAATGAAATCCATGCCTAGAATATGGCTCTGGAAAGCCATACCTTAATTAAATGAAACAGGACAAACCAAAGAGTGGGCATCATAGGGAATGCAACGTAAAATTATATTATCAGGGCCATATACTATAGACTACATGGATGAAATGTAAATAGGAGGAGAATTCAGGAAAGAGATGATAGTTCTGGAGTAGTTCTGGAAGACTCAGTTATCCAGACATGCTGAAACTCTATCTCTGTTAAAATCAGAGCAGCTAATATTCTCTTGGTTTGTTTTAATGATCATTTCAATCTTTCAAAAGTTAGAAGAAAATGGAAATTCAAGGGAAATGCAATTCTAGATCTGCTTTTACTGAAAAGAAAGAAGTGAATGTTGAGGTGAAAATAACAGGAATCTTACACTGAAGTAACTCCATTCAATTTTATTGTTTAAATAGAGGAGGGGAATGATATGAATACGTCAATATGCATATTGATTTTGGGAAAACCTGATTCCACAGAGTTGAGAACAAGGATAGTTGGATCCCACAGGATAAAATTTATTGGTGAAGTGATCCAAGGATACTTTAAATAGGGGCAAATATAATTGCTAATTTAATGCAGGTGATACTTGAAGGATTAAGGAGAATGAAAAAGAGTTAATATTGCCCCAATTAATTTTATGGCAGAAATTCAGTCAAAAAGTTATAACCCAGTAAGCTTGACTCCAAATTCTTGGCAAAATTATAAAATTAAAAGAACGGTAAGTAAAAATTTAGAAAAGGAAGCAGTGATCAAAAGAGTCAACATAGCACCCCCCCCCAAATAGGTCATGCCAGTCAAATTCCATTTACTTTGGGGGAGGCAGTAAATCAGAAACTTTGTAAATACAGTATATTTGGTATATATTGTAAATATAGTATATCTAGGTATATATTGTAAATAGTGTTCACATAGCAAAGCATTTAATATGTTTTCTTTAGCTATTCTTAGAAAAAGATGGAGGGACATGGTCTTGATTAAAAAAAAAAAAGTTCAGTGGATTCCAAACTGGTTGAATAACCAGACTCCATAATGTTAACATTAGTAGATCAACATCAACTTTAAAAAAAGACCCAAGTTGAGAGCCTTGAGGGTCTCTGCTTGGTTCTGTGCTAGGCATTTTTATCAGTAACTTAGAAAAGGACTTAGATGACAGACTTACAAAATTTGCAAATCAAGGAAAGCTAGGAGGGATAGTCAACATATTAGACAACAGAACTCTGACTACAATACTTGCCCAGGGTCACACACTGGTAAGTGGTGTAGCCAAAGTTCTGCCTTCTAAGATATTTGTTAGCCCTCCTTACTTTTTTTTATGATAGGCAACTTGAATAAACAGGTCATCTAAGCTTTCATCTAAGCCACTGATAAATTGTGCCAGTATTTCTCTAATCCTCAATCTTCTCATCTGCTAAATGGAGATAATAGAATTATACTACATAGTTTATATGATTTTTGTGAGAAAAAATACCTTGCAAGCTTTAAAAAATGGGAGAATGGAAATGCCTAAAGCATATTTTGTGTGTTTATAAGAGAGTAGGGCAGCTAGGTGGTTCAGTAGGTAGAGCACTGGCCCTGCAGTTGAGAGGACCTGAGTTCAAATTTACTAGCTGTGTAACTCTGGGCAAGTCACTTAATCACAAGTGCCTTAAACATCCAGGGCCATCTCCAAAGAGCCTGATATATATTTTGCCAATGGACCCAGATGGCTCTGGAGGAGAGAGTGAGGTCGGTGACTTTGCACAGCCCTTCTTCACTTAAATCCCATTAAGTGCAAGTCATGATACCACCGCAATGTCATGGTCCTCTTTGAGAATAAAAGACAAATAACAATAAGAGAGTAATTATTACTTGTATAACTGTTATTCTGAACAATACAATACTCACAGACCAACACTAAGGTTTCTTAGATTAAGGACAGATCGCAGAATCAGCAAATGCCACAGAATTAGTAAACCTCACAGAAATATAACAAATTTAAAAATGAAATCAGGAAACTTTCTGATTTCTGCTCCTTAGCCATCATTTTGAGATAAAATGGATTTTGGATCATGATAAAAATGCACTCTTTAGTGGCACATTGATATAACTGAATAGGATTCTTCACCAAAAAGGTGGCAAAGAATTGTAGTCCCGTAAAATAAAATAGGACAAGAAATGAAGTACAAGACTTGCAGTTCCTTACTTAATGATCCAAACTCCCTTTATTACTAGTAGTGCAGAACACCATCCCTCAATAAGGAACATGGGGAGGGAACCCTAATAGAGAGGTAAAACTAATCTGGCCTGCCTACAAAGAAGTTTCAATGCTGTTCTTTTCCATGCACACATAGGGTCTTCCAATTCCCAGCTCTTTTTGTTTTCAAAGTCTTTCTGAAAGAAAGAATAATCTACCACCACCAATTTTGCTGTATTGTGTCATAGGTAAGAATAAGCATCCTACCTCTGAGCATGGAAGAGGGAGATAGGAAAAATGTTGAAATGGAAAGATGAATGCTTAAGGTCAGACCTGAATTCAGCACCAGAGTGATGAAAAGCAGACTCCCAACATCTAAGCCTCAGCTGGAGAGTTTATCATGTGACCTTTTCTAAAGCAAGGAAACCTCATAGGGACAGGAAGTATGTGAAAATGCTAGGGTGGGGGCAGCTAGGTGGCACAGTGGATAAAGCACTGACCCTGGATTCAGGAGCACCTGAGTTCAAATCCAGCCTCAGACCCTTGATACTTACTAGCTGTGTGACCCTGGGCAAGTCACTTAACCCTCATTGCCCCACAAAACAAAAACAAAAACAAAAAAAGAAAAAAGAAAATGCTAGGGTGAATTCCAAAAATAGGGGAATCCCTTCTCTAATGGCCCATAAGTCATAAACATTTATCCTTTCACCAAAAAGTTTAAGTGACTTTGTAGTTTATTTGTAAAATGGGGAGTTGGACAGGATAACCTCTAATGATTTTTTCTAGTTCTCAACCTATGATTCCATGAGTTACCCCCCTCCCAGTAGAATGTAAGTTCCTTGAGGGCAGGGTCAGCATTTGGTTTTGGTTTTGGATCCCTAGCACATGGTATAGTGTCTTCAACCTATCTTTTTTTTTAATTGAATTTAACTAAATTGTGTCCCTATATCAAATATCTCAAAAAAGGAAGTACAGACCAGCAGTAGAGAAGGAAGGGTAAGGAAGAGCTTATTTTTTCCCTATCTTTGCTTGTGAAAAGAGGTGAAATGAGTCTTACAAAGCAAGATCTTCATCCATGTTGGACTATTCTCTTTGCTGGTAGTTGACCTTCATGACGTGTATCAGACTGACAACTTATATCAGGAAGCAACTCAGATGGTGGCCCATTTTTGCTATATGATTCACATAGCTGGTATCACCATATTATACCATAATATAATACCATATATGGTATTCACATAGTCCTTGTATCACCATCACTCCAGCTGATGACTAATTCCTGAAAAACAAAGGTCCATCCCACAAATTTCCAAAAGGCAAGAATTTGCATCTTGGGTTCCTGTTTGGATTGAAAGTTCAATAGACAAACTCATCAAAGGGAGCAACACTTGGACAGCCAGAGAACCTTGACCTATGAGGGAGCAATTCATTTTGGAAAAAAGATATCATAACTTTTAATAATGGAGAGCTTGGCTTCAGGAGGAAGAGAATTATTGGAGGGAGAAAAATGGACCATAAACACACACACACACACACACACACACACACACAAAACACACACACACAAACACACATGCAAACACACACACACGCGCACATACACACACACACACACTGTATGGTCTTGCCTTGTCTTTCTCCAGCAAACTCTATTTAATCTTAGTGATTCATTCTAATTTCCTGATGGAAGTAAATCTGCACTTACTAAGGTGTAGAGAAACAAGGGCTGATACAATGTCTGTTTCTTCATCTGAAACATGAAGGGCTTTTAAGGTCCCTTTGAACTCCAAATCTATGAACCTATGTAAAGTAGGCAACTGTTTCTAGAGTGGGCTCTACTGGGCTCAGTTGGCTATGAGGTGACTAATATTTACAGCAACCTTATGGAAATGAAAAGCTTTACTGTCCTCCAAATAATTTACATAGCAATCTGCCTAAAGTCAGTCAACAAACCTACTATGTGCCAGGCACTGTGATAAACAGCAGGGGATGCAAAGACAGGGGTAAAAAATAGTCCCTGTCTCAAGGAGCACACAGTCAAATATGAGAGATAACTATGTACAAAGGCAAGATTTCTACAGGATCAATTGGAAATTGACAGGGAGAAAGTACAAAGATTAAGGAGAACTGAAAAAGTCTTCTTGCCAAAGTGGGACTTTGGTTGAGATTTGAAGGATGCCAGGAGGCCTGAATTTCCCAAGATTAGGGTAATTTACCTCACCTGAACACCCACTCTGGTACTTTATTCTGTTTACAGGTTACCTTGAGCATATTAAAGGCTACCCCAAGGAACATAAGGTCTGTCAGAACCTACCAAACTATAAAGATTTTGACGATGGACTATGAGTTGGATCATGTGGCTATCATTTGACAATATAAGTCCAATTGGCTAGGAGGTGTTGAATATTTACACCACACAGCAACCTTATGGTGAAGGGAGTCCTAACACTATGAGACTTGCAAAATATTTTACAAATATTATTTTATTTGATCTTCACAACATCCCTGGAAAGTAGGAGGAAAATAAGGCAATGGGTGATTAGATGACTTGCGTAGGATTTCACAGCTACTAAGTGTCTGAGGCGTGATTTGACCCCTGGCCCTTCTACATCCAAGTCCAGTGCTCTATTCACTAAATGAATTCAGTGGTTTAAGTATCTAAATATTGCCCAACCAAAACACCCCAAGTCTGTGGCTAATATTTTCCTCCCTTTTGCATAGGTAACAAAGAAAGACATGGAGAATTGTTTGGAAAAGACATGGCATACAGGACCAGGGAGGCAGTCATAACTTGTACTTTGCTCTGGTCACACCACAACTACCATGAGGTACCACACTTCAAGAAGGATAATGAGCAGATAGGGAGCACCCAGTGCTTGGCAACCAGAATAATAAAGACATTCAGTTTCATGCCATGTGAGAACAAATGGGGGACAATATGAAGCAGAGGAAAGACCCCTGACTGGCATCAGAAGACCTGGTTTCCCAATCCATCTCTGCCTCCTAACCACCTATGAGAACTTGGGAAAATCACCTTTTCTGTTACAGCCTCAGTTTCCTCATCTGTAAAATGAAGGAATTGGGCTAGGTAGGCTCAGAGGTCCCTTGTAGTTCTGGTGATATTATCTAGGTCCCAGGATGAAAGCCACTGGAGAGTACAATTGCAGAGGGGGCTGTGATGGCTATCTCCACATATTAGAAGGACTGGCGTGGAGAAGAAGGAATAAATTTGTTCAGCTTGGCCTTAAAGGGCAGAACTCGTCATGATGGGTGTATGTTTCAGAGGTTCTTGATAATTGGAGTGACCAAAGTAGAATGAGCTGCCTCCCCTCTCTGAGTCCAGGCTTGATGACCTCTTGTCAATAATATTGCAGACAGGTTCCTTTTTTCACCTGAGACCACCTCTGAGTCTGAGATCCTCTGTTTCAATCCAGTGCAATAAAATTCCCCAAGGATTTATCAAGGGCCAAGTATGTACATCATGGCCCTGTGCCAGACATACAAAGATCACACTGAAAAGCCATGATCCTGTGGGTGTCAGGTGGAATTCAGTGCTAGAAGATTTAGGAGGAGCAGGTGGGGAAACAAAGAAAGCCCTGTGACTGCCTTGCAGTTGTCCCTCAGATAGGCTGGGGCTTGGTTGTTTTCCAGGATCACCTGTCATGGTGCAGGTTTACTGACTTGTAGCTCAGGTGTGCATTTGACTGCTCAAATGTGCCAGAACTCCCGGCAGCCTGCCGCCATCTATTTATAGGAATGACTTCACCCTCTGCTGGAACGCAGCAGCTGTTCGGCAGTGCCCGGCAATACACTCCAAGGACTTGGGGCATATCTAATTGAGCACTTAGGTACTGCAGTGATAGGTGCCTCAGAAATATTTAGATAAAATGCTTTTCCCCAGATGGAACCTACCCAGAATACCAGGGTTTAAACCCCCACTTTGCAGGACTGCCAATGAGCCTGAGCTTGGAGTACCAGGATGAGAGGGAGACCTCTCCTCCCTCCTGCTGTAAACATGACAAAGAAGAGACTGAGAATAGGAAAATTTGGCCCTTTGCTGCCTCTTATTTCTTCCCGTTGAAGAAAGAAAAGAATAGCCTCTCTGGAAATGTTCTGGATGGGGTGGGACAGGAACAGGGACCGCAGCAGCAAGTGGATGATCTGTAAGGCTGCAACCTCCATACCTCCAACTATGGCCTTGGAATAGCCTAGGGATAAGACTTAGAGGGTTGCAGGAATGTCAGAGTAGAATAAGTTTATATAGTGTTGAGTTTGGACAGTAGCTCCCCAAAATCAGAACGTGTCACATTTATCATTTTATCCCACATGCCTTCCAGAGTCTGAATGACCATTACTACTAGGAGTTCTTTTATTTGTAGGAGGGGAGGAGGAGTTAGGGCAGGGAGATTCCAGAAATCATACCTGGGTCAGATAAAGGAAAAACCATCTTCAGTTATCTAGGTGAGTGGGGCATCATAAGACAGACACAAAAAAATCTAAGACACCAACACTTGGCCATTATTAGGGAAGTTGATGTGGGAGGGTGAAGAGAAGCTCATCTCTCCAGGCATTGTCTTGTGGATTTCTCATTTTAACTAATTATTTTTGGTAACTGAAGGTCAAACTCTTTTGTTTCTAGGAAGTAAAGGTATAGTCAGCATTCAGTATATCCTGCCCCCCCTCCGAGGCAAAGCTCTAGGTCATCCTACCCCAGTTATGACTTTGTTTACTGAACACCAATCAATCATGCACCAAGTGGCAGGGCATTTTGTCTATAATGAAAGATAATATTTTCAAGTTCTGCAGTTTTCATTAGAGTAGGTCCTTTTTCTGCCGAAAAAAAATTCAATTCCTCTGTAACTTGGGTAATGGCTCAAAGAAGCAAAGTTAAACAAAAAATAGCACTGAATTAGGGACCTGAGGCCAAAGATGTAAATACAAGTGTGGCTTTGGGCAAGTCACTTCAACTCTCTGGCCTCTATTACTTCATCTTTAAAATGAAAGGGTTGAACTTAAAAAGTCCCTGAAAAATTGATATCTAGGCTCCTCAGAACCCAAGGTCACTTCTGTCCTCCCAGAAGGCATTGGAGAATGATATTAGTTTATATGCCTTGTGTATAGAAGGATCTTAATGAATGCTTATTGAATGAATGAGTGAATATAGCTTCTCATTCTAGGAACTGTTTGATGTACTTCTACATGATTAATATACTATTGGTCTTTTTATCATAAAAGTATTTTATTATTTTCTAGTTGCATGTAGAGATACTTTTCAACCTATGTTTTTTATAAGATTTCTAGTTCCAAATTTTTTTCTCTCCCTCCCTTCCCTCCCTCCTCCTCAAGACAGCAAGCAATCTTATATAGGTTATACGTGTACAATCACATTAAACATTTCTGCATTACATACTATTGGTCTTGATTGAGAAGAATTAAAGAAAACCAACAATGGCATAGAATAGTGCAAAAAATAGACCCAGAGTCAAAAGCCTAGGTTTCTGACAATAACTAGTTCTGGGATCCTGGGCAGATGTCACCACTTCAGGCTGCCATTTGATCCTCAGCAAGATGAGTACGTTGAAACAGGTGAGCTCTACGTTCCCTTCCAGTCCTGACATTTTATGCTGTACATATCAGCGTTATTCCACAATGTACCCCCATTCAGGATTCCAACAGGATCCCTCCACCATCATCTCTACCCCCAAACTGATGACCATTTTCATTCTTAGAGAGTATCTGCCATGTAAGCTTAGGAAACAAGATACTGGATACTAGGGAAAGATTGGGAGCAGGTGATAGAATAAAGCCATTTCAGAAAGCACCCCTGCTTAGTTTCCCCCACAAAGAGAGATTCTAACCAGTTTCCACAGATATAAAGCTTTGTCCAATTATCCTCAAACTTTTTTTTTAATTTCTTTGCTCATCTCACTGAATACATGACAACTACATAATGCACTGGGCAGTTTCCATCCAGGTGATAAATAATGATGCCCATGGTACCTCCCTCCCTGGATGTTTGTGAAGCTCCAGTAAGATAATGTGAAATACACTGCAGGTCTAAGTGCTTTGTTACCCTTGTTGATCATCTCCATCCTTTCACAAAATCACTGAATTTGAGAGTTGGAAGGGACCCCAAGCACCTAGTCCTATGACATGTCTATGACATGCCTGCCAAATGGACATCCAACCTCTGCTCAAAGACCTCCAAGTAGAAGGAATCCACAGTCTCTCAAAGCAGATCATTCTACTTTAGGATGGCTCTATTTGGTAGGAAGTTTGTCTTCTTATGAACCGTAAATTTCTTTTACTTCTTTTACTTCTGTGCTTGGGTTCTGCCCTGTGAGTCAAACAAAAATGTCCATTCTCTCTTCCACCTGGGCATCCTCTGAATGCTTGTTGACAGTTATCTTGTCCTCTGAGTCCTCTCTTCTCCCAGCTAAATACATCCACTTCATCGAACTGATTTTCATATGTCATAAACTCAAGGCCCTTCATCATACTGGTTGCTCTCCTCCAAATACTCACTGGCTTGTCAATGCCCTTCTTAAACTATATTGGCCAGAAGTGAACACAATAATCCAGTTTTGGTCTGATACAAGCAGAGAATGGGTTATCCTATATCTGGAAGCTATCTCTCTCTTTTCTTTTCTTTTTTTTGTGGTGCAATGAGGGTTAAGTGACTTGCCCAGGGTCACACAGCTAGTAAGTGTCAAGTGTCTGAGGCCGGATTTGAACTCAGGTCCTCCTGAATCCAGGAACAGTGTTCTATCCACTGTGCCACCTAACTGCCCTAGCTATATCTCTCCTAAAGATGCCCAAGGTCTCGATAGCTATTTTGGCTGCACCAATAACTCATACTGAGCTTGCAGCCCAATAGCATCCCTAGATCTTATTTAGGACAGATGCTAACTAAACATGTCTCCCCACTACATGTTTCATTGATAATAGAACTGATATGACTGTGCATTGTTTTTGCCAATCCTTTGTCACCAACCATTGTTCTGAGAGGTCAAATTCTACTTAGAAAGTTATGAGCTTGGGGATGAACAGGGAATATACTGAGAGGAGAAGAGGGCAAGATGTAGGGCATTTGGCATGGAAGGGAGGCAGAGGAGATAGAGAAGAATATGCTTCAGAGCAATTACTTATATGTAGAAGGGAGAGATCTGAGTGGGGTGGGGGAAGGGGCATTTCTCTTTCTATATTTAAGGGATTAAAACAAAAAGCTTCCTAGGTTTTATGTGTTTCCATATACCATACAATGTTCATTAAATTGCTTTCTAAAAAACCAAGTAGTGGCAGCTAGGTGGCGCAGTGGATCAAGCACCGGCCCTGGATTCAGGAGGACCTGAGTTCAAATCTGATCTCAGACACTTGACACTTATTACCTGTGACCTTGGGCAAGTCACTTAACCCCAATTGCTCCGCAAAAAAAAAAAAAAAAACCAACCAAACAAACAAAAAAAACCATACAAACAAAAAAAGCAAACAAACAAAAAAACAACAAGTAAACATTATAGGAAGAAAAACATAAATAACATCATTAAAACATAAAAAACATCATTACCTATATGTGAATCTCTAGCAATAACCCCTAAAAATAAGCATGAGGACATTTCTCATAGAAAATATGACCAGTAATGCTTAAAGAAATAGATCTCCTTCTCTTCTTTCTCCATCTCTCTTTCCACCCCCTAACACCTCTATACGTCTATCTGTCTTGCTTTTATTTTCTTCCTCAGAAACTGACTTTCTATAACACCAGAAACAAGCAGACATCAGAGTCTATGTGGCCACAGAAAGCTGACTCTGACTGAATAACAGAGGCTACAGGGCTATGGGAAGATGATGTAATATCTTCAGGGCTGATGCCCTAGGAGGTAATCAGTGTAAAGCTGTGCTGCTAGGTCCAGTAAGCAAATGGGCACCTTAATATATGGGATGGGTCACATCCACAGCTTCCCCCTAGGGATTTAGCATAACCTTATATGGGTGAGAGACATGTTTCTCAGACATAGACATCCCAGGGGTGCCTCTTCCCCCTACCCAACATCTTCCTTTCCAAAATGACTCCAGATCTTTGCACCCCTCCACCTCATATAACAAAATGGCTCCATCTTTCTTCCTCCTTTTGTAACGATTGGAATAACGCCACCTGCTGGATACTAACTGTAGAAGAGTTCTGCCCATGAAGTGAAGGTCTTTGAGGGCAAGACCAGGAGTCTTGTCTTTGGTATCAGGAAGTGACGCGGACTAGTGGGAGGAGGAAGGAAGAGACTGGCGCTCGGTCTCGCTCTCTTCCTTTTGGACTCTGGCGGAGAGTGGAGCTAGAAATGTGCTCTCCCTTTAATAGATAGGAATCTAGGCCTTTCTTTCTCTTTACCAAATTCTTATTCTCCTTAATAAATGCTTAAAAGCCTAACTCTTGCTAAAGCTTATAATTTATTGGCGACCACTCATTAAATAGTTTAGACAGTTTAGCTAGAATTTTAGCCCTTAACAGATGGCTGACCACGAAGAGGAAAGCTAACCCTCAGTCTTCTTCTGATCTGCTGGTTGGGTAAGAAATTTCCCCTCCCTCTCCCTTTAACTGCTAAGTACTGGTGTACTGGCTGTGTTTTTCCTTTGAATTTTTTCGAATGGACCTTTTAAACTCCCTAATTATCCTATTTTTGATTTTGGTCTGTTTAACCAGACAAATGGGAGATAAGATCATGTTAATGCTTTGTTTTTGTGGATTTTCTATTTTTCTTTTTATTTTTGTTAAAAGAGCCAGCAACTTACTCACACAAGGAAATATCTCTCCCTCTCCCAACCATGCTTTTTCAGAGAAACCTGAAGAGATTCCTGCAGCTTTTCCCAATTCTAACACTAATTGTTGCTCTAATTTTGCATGCCTGGAGGCAATGACCCACCCTCTAGAAGCTTTTAATCCCCTAGCACCTGGAGGCAAAGTGGGGGAAGAGGAATCCAGGCCTGAGTTCAAAATCAAATCTGATTCAAATTGCTCTGGTCCCTCCCCTCCTCTCCAGACCCCACCCTCTACTCCTCCTATGGCCAAGCCCATAGCTTCCCCTGCCTGGGAAGTCCAGAGATCTGGTGCGCATGCTCAACTTTTTCTACCTGCATTTGCAGCTTCAGGCTCAGCCCTTCCCCGGCCTGGCTGTGCTTTTGAGACAATCTTAGAAAGCTCTTTAAATTCCAGATATGCTCGTTTTGTTCATAATTTTGCTAACCTGCTTTTGTCTTTCATTAGTAATCTTATAAAGCATTTGTATGGTGAAAAGACTGACAGACAATATAGAGGGGTTAAAGAAGAAAAACTTAAGCTGAATAAGAATGACAATCATCAACATAGTTCAAGACTCTGCTTCTTTTGCCATGGAAGGGTATATATTTTACAGAAATGTAGAAGTAAGCAGCAAGGTATTGATATGAGTATTGGGGATTTTAGATATCGGAATCAAAAGTGTTCTGAATTCACTCAGATTATTAATGTCAGTTCAGAGGTTACATAGGATTTCTATGCTATTACATATACATTTTGGAATTAATGGTATAGGTTTATTTTCATAGAGATTTTAATGCTTTTGAGATTGTGTCTTATACTTAGTTTCTAAAACAAGGAGAATATTTGTAAAAGCTTTTTATAGTCATGCGATCAAGTTTATATTTTGTAATACTCATTAATATTAAGTTCATGCTCATTTAGATTTCCTTAGTTTGAATTTCACTGTCTTTTATTGTTCCATGTGTATTTTCTTCTATACATTTATCTAATTTTAAAAAATTGCAAGATGGTTTTGATTTCATAATACAGTGTTAATTCTAGGAGTATTGTGCTCCCATATTCTGAGTTGTTTGTTTTTGTTATTTTTTCTCAACTGATTATTTGATCAAACTCTTTAAAGCATTTCCCTGGCAAATTGTTTGCCATGGCAAGTGTAAATTGATTCTAGAAGTATTATTTTTGATAAGCATATTCCAAAAAAAAAAAAAGAGGGGAACATTTGTAAAAGTTTTCTTTTTTCAGAAAAAAGTTTTCTTTGATATTCTGTTGTGCTTTAACTTGTATTTAAATATGTTCTGATTTTTCACAAAAGTAATTGTATACTAAGTGCAAAAAAAGGGGTATTATTTGAAATTGTTGCATAATTATATATTGTGTTCTGAGTCAAGATGTATTCACATTTTTTGCAATCATTTATTATCCTCAATTTTTAAATCCATATGAGACTTGGATTATGGGAACTTATCATTTAAGACATTAATTGCCTTTATTCTGAGTTATCAGATGCCAGTTGGCCAAGATGCCATCCAATCACAAGAGGAATACATGCAAAGAGCAGACATTGAACTGTTACATGAGGGGAGACATGCACGAAGTTAAGGTATGGCCGAGGGAACGGCTTTTGACAAATGTTGAGGTTGGATTCTCTTGGTTTAATATTTATTTTATTTTTCCCCACAATATTGTACAGATGGCTGGAAGTATTCATCCCACCCATCTCACTTCTACACCTGGCTTCTATGCTCCCTCCTATATGCCTGATGCCATGGACATCTTAATCCCATGGATCTGATTAAGTCTGACTCAGTTTCCTCCAATATGTTCAGTGGCATGGACGTATATTCCATCCACCTCTTTTAAGCCTGGCATACTGTATGGGCAGTACATACTGCTCAAGTGTGGGAATGCTCATATCCCATCATTTCTCTGTTCTTTTATGGTAACCCCCATAATTATCTCAGGTGTCATGATAAATACAGTGTTGAATTTGGCCTTGACACCTGTTACCAATTATATTAGATTTTTTAATTTCTCATAATGGCATGAGGATAATTAGGCAGATGATGCAAAAAGTGATGAAACAAAGATAAAAAATTATTTTTAATAATTAATATCGCAGCAATTGTCTTCTCAATTACTCTCCATAAGGGGGGACTATAATAATAATGTAATTTTAAAGAATGGTTCAATTTTTGTTTTATTATATGTTTCATGTGTAACAACTAAGATTCTGAATTCCCTTAGACATGTTTTTGAGAACTTTCATTGTTTGATTTGATTATTGACAAAGCTATTTTAAAGTTGTGTTAAGCTCAATTTTGTAGGAAATTTTCCTGGCTGATTACCAGCATCCACACATCAACCCCTGAAAAGACTTCCATTCCACGACTACACCTAGAGGACATCTGAGAAAAGACTTTCAGAGACTTTAAATGAACAGTTTTGATTTGTTCTTTTTGTTGGTTTTTTTCTCTTTCTGTTATAATATACACCATCTGTAACATGTATTCTCTGCAGAGGCCCTCCCTTTGCAAGACTAATGTCAAAGCGTCGGTTCATGAGGACAAAAAAAATCGCCCCTCTGGACAAAACTTTCCTCTCTTCCTTTTCTATATTGTTGTTCACATATTATTAGTTAGCAATAGTTATCATATTGTTTTTACTGTTCCGTCAAGGAAACATTTTGTTTCTTGAGGAACAACAGGGGGGACTGTAACGATTGGAATAACGCCACCTGCTGGATACTAACTGTAGAAGAGTTCTGCCCATGAAGTGAAGGTCTTTGAGGGCAAGACCAGGAGTCTTGTCTTTGGTATCAGGAAGTGACGCGGACTAGTGGGAGGAGGAAGGAAGAGACTGGCGCTCGGTCTCGCTCTCTTCCTTTTGGACTCTGGCGGAGAGTGGAGCTAGAAATGTGCTCTCCCTTTAATAGATAGGAATCTAGGCCTTTCTTTCTCTTTACCAAATTCTTATTCTCCTTAATAAATGCTTAAAAGCCTAACTCTTGCTAAAGCTTATAATTTATTGGCGACCACTCATTAAATAGTTTAGACAGTTTAGCTAGAATTTTAGCCCTTAACACTTTGAAATGATGGAAAAAAAATTGTTCCTTGTCCTTATCCATTAGATGACTTTGGGGAAGTATTTAAATCCCCCCAATTTGGTGAACCATCTCAATCATTGTTTAAATGCCCTCTAAGCTTCCAGCTAGAGATTTTTGTCATTTACAAGCACATTTCCTCAGTTAGATTCCTCCCCCCCCCTCCAAAGTTATATGAGAAATAATTTGGGGATTTTTCTTTTTAGGGATTTTATCCTTAAAACAAAATTATAAAAGCAGATGCTTTCCCTCCATTTTTAACATTATACTGACCTCTAGAGTAGAAGCAACTGAATGTCATCAGTGAAGGGAATAAACTACAAAAAGAAAGTCAATTGAAAGAAAGTCTCCCATCAGGTTTGAACCCATCTATTAGACAATAAATAGGCTTTATTTTATGGGGTCTGTTCAGAAAACATGGTTGATATAAAAGGGTTATTAAGAATACGATGTTGGAAGACTCAGATGAACTGTTGAACACCAAAGACAGCAGAGCAAAAACAATGGAAAGGAAACAACACTGAAAGGCAAATGAATTCTCATTAATTTCAATTATCATTCATTTCCCTTCAGTAGAGAGGTGGGAACTAAAGCTGTAGAATATTTCCTATACTGTCCTATATAACACATTGACTGCACTTATCCAGTTTTCTTTGTTATGAGTTGGGTTCCTTTTTGGTTGGTTCATTTGTTTGTCTAACAGCTGTCAATATCTTAAAATTAGAACAATGACATTTTTTTTAAATGTTTATCTTTTTTTGGGCAGGGCAATGAGGGTTAAGTGACTTGCCCAGGGTCACACAGCTAGTTAAGTGTGAAGTGTCTGAGGCTGGATTTGAACTCAGGTCCTCCTGAATCCAAGGCCAGTGCTTTATCCATTGTGCCACCTAGCTGCCCCAATAATGGGCTTTGATGGAGAATTTCCAGATATTGTATATCTACTTACCTGGCAGACAGAGGGTACAGTTTATTTCCAACATATCATAGTCTATCTGTCTCCCCCTGCACCCACTGGGGCCAGAGATACCTAACCTGAGTACTACAAAGACAGTGTGGTACAAATTTGAGCCTCGGATATGAAAGGGGAGAGAAAGCTCCCCCCAGCACCTTTAAGATTCCACCAGATCCAACCAGTAGGGATATCTCTCTGAGATTCTCATCAGCTTTGTTCCAAACTGCTAGCTGGTAAACTGCTCAATGGAGCTGAGCTTTGCAAATCTGATTCAGGAAGCATTTCTTAAATACCCACCACACACCAGGCACTACCCTAGTTGCTAGGAATACAAAGACAAAAATGAAATGGCCCCTGGCTTCAAGGGGCTGACTTTTACTTAGGGAAAATGCAACCGAACACAGACCATTAAATATAATATGTACCCAAAATAATTAGAAAAATAATTTTGCAAGGGAACAAGCAATAACAATGGGATATGTAGGAGGGTTTATCAGAAAAGGTCTAATGTAGGAGGAATTATCTCAGCTATGCTTTGAGGGAAACTTGAGGTGTTAAGATATGAAGGCAGGGGCAGCTAAGTGGCACAGTGGATAGAGCACCGGCCCTGTAGTCAGGAGTACCTGAGTTCAAATCGGGCCTCAGACACTTAACGCTTACTAGCTGTGTGACCCTGGGCAAGTCACTTAACCCCCATTGCCTCACTAAAAAAATATGAAGGCAAAGAGAAAGAACATCTAGGCATGGTAAACACTCCATACAAATACAAGGAGGCAAGAAATGAAATGTCTTTTGTGGGGGAAAGCTAGCATGTCAGTTTGATTAAAATGCAGAGTATATGAGAGGGAATGATACACAATAAGACAAAAATAAGCCATCTTATTTAAGATTAGTACAAATAACTTTGTACTTGATCTAAGAAGCAATAGGGAGCCACTGAAAATGTTTGAACAGAAGAATAATTTGGACAAATCTATTTTGTAGAAATATCTTTTTTTGACAGTCTGTCAAGTTTTATTGTATGAGACAAATAGAAGGGTACTGAGTCCAGAGGAGATGGGGAGAATCATTTCTTGGTCTCCCCCTCCTTAGACAGGCTTGATGATCTCCTCTTTCTTAGCCTGTAGATGCTGTTCCTGATACTTTTGTGCTTCCTTAGTCTTGCACTGGTGAGCTTCAGCCTGGTCAGCCAGGAGCTTCTTCCGGGCCTTGTCTGCCTTCAGTTTATGAATGTGCTCCATGAGGATCCACTTATTCTTGAACACATTGCTCTTCACCTTCAAGTACTGTCTGTGGTACATATGGTGGTCAATCTTTTTCTATTCATGATATCTTCAGAGTAGATGCCACAGAATCCTCATTCACCTCATCCAGGTCACTTTCTCAGGCACACAAGCATTGACAGTACCCTTTCTCTTACCAATGCCCATGCACCTGCCCTTCTGTCGAACTAGAGTATTTTTCTGGCATCTGGCACAAGAGTGCGCAGTAACATGCTTCCAGATGATCAGCCATTTTTTAATCAGCTTCTGGATCTGCTGACGGGAATTGGCATTGGCAATTTCATTGGTCTCATTGGGGTCAAGCCATACCTTCCTTTTTTCCACATTGAAGGACACTAGAGGCAAGCCTCTTCTGAAGCCTGAGCATACTTATGGCTGCAGCTGCAGCACAGAAAAGGAAAGGAGAGGGCTATTTTGTAGAAATATCAATCTGGCAGCTATTTGAAACAAAGATTAGAGGAAGGAGAAGCTGAAAGTCACAAAATGAATTATAGTATTGTATTAGACCAGAAGAGAAGTAATGGTTTGAATTAGTGTGATAACTTTATGAGTAGAGAGAAGGGAACAGATGTAAGAAATTGTAGTGGTAGAATCAAGAAACCCTGTCAGCTGATTGGTACGTGGGGCGACGGTGAGTGGAAAGTTGGGGATAGATACCGGAAGTGAAGGAGAGACAAGGGTCATGGACAAGGTTAATTTTGTGAACCTGAGTGACTGGAAGGATGGTGATGTTCTCCCAGCAAATAAGGGAGTTTGGAGGGTGGCTTTAGGAGTAAATATAATTGGTTTCATTTTGGACACGTTGAGTTTTAAATGCCTATAGGTCTGTCAGTGGGTTTGAATCACAGGAAACGAGAAATGCCATTTATTGTCTGTCCTTGAGTTTTACTCTACAACAGAAAGGGAGGCTGAAGGTTGAGGGGTTAGATCCACAGTGGCTAAAGCTGCATTTGTGAAAATCTGGTCTTCACCCTGTAAATAAGTAGGTCGGAGACTCACCAGTAAAGTGCTTTGAATTAAAGGGACCTGGGGAAGCAAGGGAGGAAAGAGAGGTCTCCCATAAGCATCTCTAGAGAAAATTATTGGAAATGTTATAAAAAATGGAGCCCAAGAACAACCTTCCAAAAATCAATATGCTTCAGCTTTGTAGCCTGCTTGCTTTCTTACATCTGCACAGAGAAGAATAATAAGAGAACAAATTGTTGTCATTATGTGCTTAGTTTTTGCCTTCTATGTACATAAAAAGAAGGCGAGTGGTGCTTTGGAAACCGAGATTCTATAAGTACTCAAGTGAAAGAAAAAGGAACAGAAACAAAAGGAGAGGGAAAGGGGATTCTAGACAAAGATTGCTGCTACCCCAGCCCTTCTGAAACTGACTAAGAATATAAGGTTATCCAAAGACAGATATCACTTAGAAATGAGCCTAATCAAATTGCTAACTGTGAACCAAGCTTCTCTAACACCAGCATCCCAGCTGATATTCCCAGAGGGGTGTCAGATATACGTAGCACTTTTGTATACATGATCCCATTTGACTAGGTGCCACATTCCCATTTTGCCAATAGGGGAAAACCTCTCAAGGTTCAGAGGTTAATTTCTTAATTTTTAATTAATTAATTAATTATATTTTATTTTATTTTTTGCTGGGCAATGAGGGTTAAGTGACTTGCCAGGGTCACATAACTAGTAAGTGTCAAGTGTCTGAAGCCAGATTTGATCTCAGGTCCTCCTGAATCCAGGGCTGGTGCTTTATCCACTGTATCACCTAGCTGCCTCTCAGAGGTTAATTTCTTGCCCATATTCATATGCCTAGGAAGTATTAGAGGCAGGATATGTACCCAATTAGAGGGCCATGATTTATCTGTTCTTCCAATCGATCAGCAAGTATTTATCAATTGCTTAATATCTGCCATTTACTGTGTTAAAGTACTGGGGATACAAAAAAAGAAAGAATAGAAAGAAAGAATGTGGGTACCTTCCTTCCTTTATCCCTCACTCCTACATGGGGAATCATGCACTGTAGGATCTTACATTATATTAAGGAAAAATACCGCAAGGAAAATATTTGCAACTTACAAACATCACCCAAAACAAGCATTCTGCTGGATGGTTCAGTGGATAGAGCATTGGCCTGGAGTCAGGAAAACCTCTGTTCAAATCTTCCCTCAAACATTTACTAGATGTGTGACCTTAGACAAGTAACTTAATTTCTGTTTTCTTTAATCCACTGGAGAAGGAAATAGCCAACCACTACAGTGTCTTTGCTAAAAAAACTCCATAAAGAAGCACTAGCATGGTATGATATGGGGTGACAAAGAGTAGGACATGACAGAACAGTCATTTTTTTTCTAAGAAGCTCAAAGCACTTAGAGAAACACAGATCCGGGAGCCAGAAGGGACCTTACAGTTCATGTAGTCCAATTCAGTATTTTACAAGGGAGGGAAGTAAAACTGAGAGAAGTAAAATGACTCATACATGCACAAGCACCTACTAAGTTTCAGAAGCAAGATTTGAAACCAGATCTTTTTTACTCAAAAGCCAGTACACTTATAAGCTCCAACAATATGCCTCTCAGAGGCAGTGTCTTTAAACACATCCCTGGTAGAAAGAGAAGCAAGATCATTATTTCTGCTTTGCGGTAGTTGGACTTCTCCTTCCTCTCATTAATTAGACACAAACTGCCTCTACTGACAGGCTTTCATCCAGACCAGATGACAGCTCTCCTTAAAAGAATGCAGCTAACTGCACCAACTGGATTGAACCAGCCTTCCCCAGACTCGCTGAGGATCGAATGCCCCATTTGGGGATAGCTTTAGACAAATTGGCCTATCAGGCAGGTACCATGCACAGCAATTGTTGGCAAAGGGTACAACTCTAATCCATTTTAATGACTTGTTGGTCCCTACCTCAGTTCCAGAGCTATAGAAAGGATGGAGAAGATCATTGGAAGTGACTTTGAATAACCTCAAGGAGGAAAGGAAGGAAGAAGGCATTACTTCAAAACCAGGGAAGAAAAAATGACGCCAGTGAAAACAAAAGCTAACATTCAATAGATATTCAGTGTACAGTGCTTCTGTGGGTGTTGGGCAGCAACAGCCCACCCCCATCACTTTGTTTATGTATTTAGTTAGAGGCTGCTAGGTGGCCCAGCGGATAGAGTGCTGGAGCTTGAACCATGACAAATCTAAGTTCTAATCTGGCTTCAGACACTTGCTAAGGGTAGGACCCCAGGTAAATCACTTAACCTCCAGTTCTGTTTCAATTTCCTCATCTATAAGATGGACATAATAATAATAATAATAATAATAATAATAATAATAATAATAATAATGATACCTACATCCTAGGGTTGTTATAAGGCTAACAAATAATGTGATATTTGTAAAGTGCTTTGATAACCTGATAGGATTATATAAATGCTAGTTATTCTTAGTATATTTAATTGTCTGTGGACATATTGCATCTCCCCACTAGATCATAAACTCCCTAAGGGCAGGAAGTGTTTCACATTTGTCTTTGTTTCTGCAGTGCCTATCATAGGGTGCACCATATAACATGAACTTAATAGATGTTTATTAATTTATTGACTGGCTACAACATGATCCCTACTATGCAACAATCTGTGAGGAGTAGCAGCTTTACCAACTGGCCAGGTTCAGTTAAACAATGCCGCACCTTCCTTCCTTCCTTCCTTCCTTCCTTCCTTCCTTCCTTCCTTCCTTCCTTCCTTCCTTCCTTCCTTCCTTCCTTCCTTCCTTCCTTCCTTCCTTTCTTCCTTCTTTCCCTTCCTTCCTCCCTCCCTCCTTTCTTTCTTCCCTCCTACATGGGGAATCATGTACTTTCATGTGGTTGCTCTGCCCAAGGCAAAGTGGATTTCTTGAAATAGGGCTGTGCCTTAAACCCAATCCCTCTGATTCTCACTGACTGGTCAATAAGAAAACCCAGTCCAAACCTCCTTTGGTCATTGTTTGGGTTTTGTTGACTCACAGTCAGTATGAATAGCAATTGTTTCTGTTCTGGCCAGAAATCCTGAGAGTCATCCCCTCCAGATTGATTTGGTTTTGTTTGGTTTGGTTTTTTGAGTAGTAAAAAGAGGCCTTCTTTTGCCTCATTTATTACCTAGCTTAATCACTGAATAGGTATTGCCTCAGACAAACTGAGACTTGGGAAAGACCTTAGCTTAAAAACGCCAAGGCTTCCATTGCCTCCAGGGCCATCTGTAGTCATCCTAATCTATGTGTTGCTACTGGACCTGGAAAACTCTAGAGGAGGGAGTGAAACAGGTGACTTTGCAAAGCCCTGTCTCACATTTAAATCACCTACAAGTCAAGATATCACCTTCCTAATGTCATTCGGTACTCTTCTAGAACAAAGGACAAACAAAGTCAGAGCCTACAGCTCTTTGATGAGTCTAGTTTACTCTGGGTATGATGATGGCTATGTAAATAAATAAAAGTGACCCTTCCTGGCTTCCTGATGCAGGAATTAACTCATCCAAAGGAGGCTTGGTTGCTATCTTCACTGACTCTTTGGGTTTTTTGTTTTGTTTTGTTTTGTTTTGTTTTAGTGAGGCAATTGGGGTTAAGTGACTTGCTCAGGGTCATACAGCTAGTATGAGGCTGGATTTGTACTCAGGTACTCCTGACTCCAGGGCCGGTGCTCTATCCAGCTAGGTGCCACCTAGCTGCCCCTTCACTGACTCTTAAAGTAACTCTCCAATGGCTCCCTATTGCCAGTTTTCAGATACTTTAACCTGGCATTTAAGGATCTTCATAATCTTGCATATTGCTCTTTATCTAGCCTTATAGCTCACTTCTCAATTTCTTGTCCACTAAGTTCTCTCTAGGCCAATCTATTCTCCATTTCTTGTATATATCTCCATGCCTTAACTCTATACCTGCATCTGGAATATTCTTCCCTGCTACATCTTCTTCACTGGAAATCTAGCTCACCCTCCAAGGCTAACTCAAATGCAGTCTCCTCCAAATAAAGTTGTCTATTC
The DNA here is from genome assembly GCF_019393635.1 of Dromiciops gliroides. Classification (NCBI taxonomy): domain Eukaryota; kingdom Metazoa; phylum Chordata; class Mammalia; order Microbiotheria; family Microbiotheriidae; genus Dromiciops; species Dromiciops gliroides. Next base: position 39,795,919 of record NC_057863.1, read on the forward strand.
TTTAATCAGGAACAATGATATGACCTTGTATGATAGCTAATCATACCTGACATTTATATAATGATTTAAAGTGTGCAAAGCACCGTACACACCTTTTCTCATTTGATCTCCTGAAACAATATTGCGAAGTCAGTTCTATTATTATCCTTGTTTCTCAAATGAGGAAGATGAGGCAGGCAAGAGTTAAGTAACTTGTTACTTAAGTAACTAGTTCACAAAGCTAGTAAATGTCTGAGGCTGGATTTGAACTCTAGATTCTTTAGTTCAAATCCAGTGTTCTATCCACTGTACCACCAAGCTGCCTCACCTGGACTTTATGCTTCTTTTAGGTTCTCATTAGATAATACTCTGCACTGTACTGTACTTACTGGAGTGTTATTGTAAAACTGTATATATGTATACTTCATGCATACCTCTTGATAGACAGTAAAGTTCCTAAAGGGATGAGCCATTATATCTGAAATTTTTACTTAATCATCTCCCATTCTCCCTAAGTCTAGCACAGTGTGTTGTAAAGAGAAACAATTTAATTAATGTTTGATAAATGAAAGAATCAAATGAATGGAAGCTCTTCTCAGTAAGAGGTGATGCATACATTCCTCCAGTTCTCCTTGAGTACTTGATGCTCATCTCATCATAGGATCCCAGCTTTAGAATTATAAGAGAGCTCAAAATCTATCTAATCCATGATGTCATCTTTACAAATGAGGAAACTATAGTCCAGAAAATTAGATGACTTGCCCAAGGTCACACAGGACAGTAGCTTTGATTAGCCCAGGAGTTGTTCTTGTTGAGCCATTTCAGTCATGTATGACTCTTCATGACCCCATTTGGAGTTTTCTTGGCAAAGATACTCGAATGCTTTGCTATTTCCTTCTCCAGCTCATTTTACAAATGAGGAAACTGAGGCAAGCAAGATGAACCGACTTGCCCAGGGTTCACACAGCTAGTAAGGCCAGATTTGAACCCAGGAAGATGTCTTCCCGATTCCAAGCCCAGTTCTTTATCCATTATGCCACATAGCTGCCCTCCATATAGTATATGTTTATGTATATATAATAAAATTTTTCTAGGTAATGGGACATTATTATGCTACAAGAACTGATGAAATGGATGGGCTCAAAGAAACCTGGGAATACTGGTAAAAAGTGATGTAGAATAAAATGACCAGAACCAGGAGAATTATTGATACATAACAATCACAACACAGTAAAAACAATCAGCTTTGGAAGATTTAGGAACTCTAATCAATGCAATGACCAATTATGATTCTAGGTGGCCTTAGGATGAAGCCTGTCCACCACCTCTTGGAAGAAAGGTGACAGATTCAAGATGTAGGATGAGACATTTATTTTTGGACATGGTCAAAGCAAGGGTGTTGTTTTGCTTGGGTCATATCTTTTTTCTTTTTTTATTTGGGGGCAGAGTAAGAGAGAAAAACACTGGCTAATGGAAAAATAAAGTTAACAAAAGCTTCACTTAGAAGTTAAATGACTTGCTCAGGGTCACATAGTCACAATATGTGTTGGAGGCAGCACCTGATCCTAGGTGGTCCTGACTCTGTTACAGACTTTCTCTCTTCTCTATGCTGTACTACAAGTTCAGTGGTAAGGGGAGTCTCTACAATAACAGTTCCTTATAATAAATACAGTTATAGCCCCCAAAAAACTTATACATGACATTTGGTCCTTTATCCTGTCAGTAATGCAATTGTCTAGGCAAGGGGGAGAATTGTACCATTTTGTTGCTTGCATCCGCAATGCCTTTGATAGTGCTTACCATACAGTAGGTTCTCAGCAAATGTTCAGTACTACTGTATCTGTTCTGGTCTCAGCAGGCACCAAAGAGGGGTAGGAGGGGAAAGAAAGCCCTAGTGTTCAAACTCTAAGGTCTTCCTTGTTCTCTAAAGCCACGATTTGCTTCTTCTACAAATCATAACCACAAAACCAGCTTCAAACCTAAGGTCCCAGACCTACCTTTTACTGCCCCATCTACAGGGGTACCAGGGTAAGCAGTCCAGGGGACATCTGCTATGGCTGCAGAATGCTTATTTCCAAGCTTGATTGAAAAAACAGAAAAATCTCCAGGGTGGTTCTATGGGTGATAAGAAACAATCAAAGGTCCAAAGAATGGCTGGGATACAGGAATGAAGGGAGGATGATGGAGATTCACATTAAGGAGTATTTATTAAATACCTTCTATGTATAAGCAACCACATTCAAGGGATACAAAGAAAAAAAATAATAAAACAGTCCCTTTTATCAAGGAGATTACATGAGGAATGGTGGAGCAGCTTTTCTCCATATAAAAAAAAATCCAAAATATATGCTGAGTAATCTAGAGGTGAGTAGGTACTAGCGATCGACAGATGTGTAAATTGTTTTGGTTTGGTTTGCCTTCTTTGGTCTCATTTTTCTGAAAACTCTTCCTCTAGTAGTTAAAAAGATAAGCTTAGTGAGAGCAAAGCAGCAGTTGCCAAGAGCCCAGCATCCCAGGAAAAAAAATCTGCTGAGCTCAGGAGAAAACCTGAAATGGGAGCAGGGAGCCTGCTCAGGTGTCATGATATATAATCTCCCAGTTGAACACACATAAAGTCCAATCTTACAGAGCACAGCTCACCACCACTGCATGGGGAAAAGCAAATGCTAAGTCAAAAAGAATTGAGCTGACTCCATTTGTCTTAAATCCGTTGGGCTTTAACCTTCTGTGAAGATTAAGTAATTAGGCAATGAGGTTAGACGTGGAAAACAAAACCTGACTTCCTATCTCAAGGCAGGAATCTACAGGATAAACTATAAAGAACGAAGTTCTACCTTTAAAGAAATGGAAGTACCAGTGCCTAGCAAAGTGCCTTGCATGTAATGGGTGCTTACTAAATGCTAGAAACTGAATTGAATACCAGACATAAACTGTTAGGGTCACAGCATTCTGGATTCCCAACTTAAGGCTAGAATATCATAACCAATTTGACACAATAGAAATCTTTATCGAAAATGACTCCCACTAGAATATATTTTTATTTGATATCTGCATTACCAGCACCCAGCGTATTGACTCATATATGATAGATGAGCTTAATGAATAAGTGTAGAATCAATTGAAATGAGATGAAATTAAATCAAATAGGTGACTGAAATGAATGAATGAGAGAATAAATGAATGAGGGGGGCCAAAAGTTATGAATATTTAATAACTCCTTTATTTTTGTTGTTTTTAATTTGTAATACCATAGCATCATATACAGTATATATAGGAAATGAATTTATATTATATGAGAAAAATCAAATCTCAGAAATGATGAAAAGTAAATAAAAATAATTTTTTAAAACGTTACTAAAACATCAACTCCCTTTGTGACTTTTGGCCCACCCTGTACAAAACCCTGAGATACAAAGAGAAAAGCAAAACAGTCCCTTCTCTCAGGAAACTCACTTCTCAGGGACCATAAAGAAATGAAGTGAATTGAATTGATTAACAGGTCCTTAAAACCATCGTGCTAAATTGCTAAATTCAAGACAATTTCAGTCTCCTAACTGGTAGGAATCAGTTATTTAATTGATCTGAGGAAAGATGTCTCATTTCCCTCTTCCTCCCAGTAGAATGCAAGTTCATTGAGAATAAGGACAAGTTTCCGTTTGGTCATTGTCTCTCTAGCAACTCACCTAGTGCCTAGTCCATAGAAAGACCTTAAAATGCTTGAATTACTTGAGGTAGGAAATAGAGTTGGGACAGGAAGAGGTCACTGGACAAATAGTGTATTTTCTGCTTGATGGCAGAACAAAAACACTTGTAAAGAGATTCCCTACTGCTCTATACTCCTTTACCCAATCCCACATGATGCCATTTTCACGTGACCATTTTTTTTTCTGATTATAATTGTAGAGAAAATACTCCCTGTAAAAGGGTCCTAATTCTATTCTAAATCAATGTATTATTTCTGAGTCATCCCCTGGAAGACAGCTTTGGCCTTTTGTAAATTGCATTTATTGCAAAGGGATGTTAACCTCTTAGACTGACAAAGATTTCAATGTAATAAAACTACTTAAAACCTAATTAAGGAGTAGTAGCTCAAATGTGTGTAGCCCTTTGAGGACTGCAGTGCTTTGAATCTTACAACCATCTATGAAGAAGGTGTTATGAGCATTCTCATTTTACTGATGAAGAAGATGTCTAAGGATAAACAAAATACCATCTATATCATAGTAACACATGTGGCTGAGAACATAGATCAGCAAAGTCTCCACTACCAAAGAACCAATTTGACAAATTGTCTTTGGAGCCACTCAACTGTCCAATATCTCTCTAGCCAAGCAGCCCTCCTCATTTTTCTGAAGTATTTCCCCCCTTCCCCTATTATAATGTTGGTCTTCTGCCCATCCAACTTCTTAACACAGATGTATTCATCCTGTTCTGCATTCTCTAAGTGCACCAATAGGAAACACTATCTTTTATATTCTGACTCTGCTGAGCCTCTATGACATATCTCCAAGCAATTTGCCTAATTTGTTTTTTCTAGTCCTAGTGATAGATTTGTATAGTTCTGTTCATACTTTCACCTAATTCCCCTTGTGACCATTTGTATACATCTTCCATTATCCTGACTTGATTAGCACATTACCCTAATTGAACTTCCCCTAAAGAGGTCTTTAGTCTTTGTTTGGGCTATTTCAACCATAGCCATCCAATAAGGTCCTATTCCTTCTCATCATAAAAATATGGGGCAGGGGGGAAGACACACAAAGTTTATTGTAGTAAGGCTCAGACTCTAGTTTGAAAGGCTTTGAGTACAAGTCCAGGGACAAAATGACAGCCTCATACCTGAAGACCCATGTAGCTGAGTACTGAGACAGTCCACCATTTTGGCCACTGGGTGATAAATTATTCATTCATGGCAATTCTCAAAAACTACCTACTGAGCGATACAGAAGTTCAGTAGACTCAGCCTGACAAAATTGTAAACCCTTTATATACGTATGAATCATAGTATCTAGGCTAACTGAACTATCCTCTCTCTAGTCTGGGTCCAATCCCAAGTTCTATACTCTACCTGCTTCTGTTTGTCACTGTACTTAAAGCATGGAACAATGGATACCATAAAACTCCCTCTAAATATAATTCCATAAAGAATGTTTATTTGGCCCCTATGAGAATTGTCATGCTCTGTCAGTTCCTGAGGATATAGCCCTCAAGAGACATCCAATCCCTGCTGTGCTTTGCCTCTTTTCATCATGGTGAAGATGAATGTTTTCCATGTTGAGCATTTAAAGGACATCAACATATCGAGTTCAGGAAATGATGACCATTCATCTCAAGAGATGTCTCCATTTAGTCACAACTACATCAATTGAAGAAATCATGCCCAGGATGTTGTTACACATGTACTCAATCTGTACTCCTCTCTTTTTTTCTTTTGGAATTTATACTCAGTACTGTCACTAGGCTTGTGGCAAATGTCTTTAAGGATATATGGTTTCAAAAAGATTTTTTTTTCTAACCATTGGTCATCATTAAGGGGACCATCTTTTTACCCCCTTCTCTCTTCCTACTATATATGTACTAATAATTCAATAAGTATAATTGTAGAGTCATGTGTATTCTTATCTGTTTCCTCCCCATATACTCCCACCATCCCTTTTCTTTTTTTGTTTTTTCTTTCTTTTTTTCTTTTTCTTTTCTTTTTTTCTTTTCTTTTCTTTTCTTTTTGAAGGGCAATGAGGGTTAAGTGACTTGCCCAGGGTCACAGGGTCACATAACTAGTAAGTGTGTCAAGTGTTCGAACTCAGGTCCTCCTGAATCCAGGGCCAGTGCTTTATCCACTGCACCACATAGCTGCCCCTTCCCTTTGCTTTTTCTGCTCCAATTTTCACTGGTTCTTTCTATTCTTTCTGGTTAATTAAGTTGTAAATCACTGGGATAACTTCCTTTTCCCTTTGCTTCCATTCTCTCCATTTGGCCAAGTTGGGATCCCAAAGCCTGAGCCAGCGACTTTTGATTCTGATAAGGTGGACTTGAGGTATCTATAAGAACCAAGACCATAGATAAGAAAAGGCCTTTGGGAGAGGCTTCATGGGTACAGAAAAATCTCAGAAAAGTTTTAGTTATGTGGACAAGGCTAAAGTATTAATGGCTTCCCATGTTATGTCCTTTGAATTTGCTATTTTATGAGAGAAATGTAATTTAGTCAGCTGTAGAATGCTAGAAATAGAGCAAGGAGAGTTGTGTTTTGTTTTGTTTTGGTTTGGTTTGGTTTTTTTGGGGGAGGCAATTGGGGTTAAGTGACTTGCCCAGGATCACACAGCTAGTAACTGTCAAAGGTCTGAGGCCAGATTTGAACTCAGACCCTCCTAAATTCAGGGCCAGTGCTCTATCCACTGTGCCACCTAGCTGCCCCACGAGGAGAGTTTTAAGGAGCCTTGCACTGCATTTATCACGAAAACATTTAAGTGTAGCTATACACTGAGTGCACAGGGCACCCACAAGCTGGTTGATAGAGGAATTCAATTAAAGCCAGAGCAAGAAGAAAACAAATATACTCAACCTTACCATTTGGCAGATGAGTCCAGACCAAGTGAGGTGGTTTGCTCAAGGTTACATAGAAATTTATGAGTAGATCTGAAATGAGAATCCAGGTTGTCTAACTCCCAACCTAGAGTTCTTTCTACTCTACCACAGGGCATATGCAAAATAGTTCAGCAACTCAACTGAGCAAACACTTTTTAAGTACCGATGCACCTACTATGTACAAGGTTTTTAAAGAGAACACTACATTTCATCATGGTATGGGGGTGACCCTGGATCCTAAATGTTTTTATTTTTATTTTTCAAAATTTTCATGGTAAAAGTTTAATTATGACTGAACAAAAGCAAAGATAATTTTATTTGATTAGACATTTATTGACTGACAATAATAATTGGTGATAACAGGGCATCCTGCTAGGAACTAGGCCTATGAAGACATAAAAGATGGCCCAGCCCCCTAAGGACCTTTCTTTTTCAAGGGGATATAGAGTGTAAAGAGTTAAGTAAATACAAGATACTTTGATGTAGGAGAGAACTCTCCTAGAGTTTAGACAATAAGGAAAGGCAATAGTACTAAATTTTGAAAGAATTTAAGAATAGAAATAGGTTTTTTTTTCAAAAAAACCTTTTCTTAAATTTATTTATCTATTTACCTATTTGTATTTGTTTGTTTGTTTATTTATTTTTTGCAGGGCAGTGAGGGTTAAGTGACTTGCCCGGGGTTACATAGCTAGCGAGTCAAGTGTCTGAGGTCAAATTTGAACTCAAGTACTCCTGAATCCAGGACAGCTGCTTTATCCACTGCACCATCTAGCGGCCCCAAAGAACAGAAATATATTACAACCGTGAAGGGTGACTAATAAAAAACATGGAAGCAGGAGAGATAACAAGCTGAGTTCAGTGAAGGACAAGAAAGCTGATTTGCTTGAATTATAGAATCCATGGAGAGTAATAAGACTAAATAAACCTAGCTTAAAAAGACTAGAAAATTAGGTTAGAAGTAGATTTTTCAAACTTTAAAAGCAAAATTCGAGTTTTCATTTTGTAGTAGAGGTAAATAGGGATTCATTGAAAATTCTTGAGGTAGAGAATGAGTGTTATGATCACTATGTGATTGGTGCAGTTTATTTTTTCTAGGAGCTCTCCAGTTTCTCATCTTTGGTTACTCAATTATTCAAGTCCTTTGATCATCAGTAGAGAAAGTCCTTTCACTAAAAAGGTACCATGAGACCTTGAGAGATTTTGCCTGATAGCATGAAATTGGAAAAGTAAGTGAAGAGAGGTAGCGCCATGTGAAAAGGGCTATGGAAACAAGAAAATCAGGTAATGGGAATGAGCACAGATAAAGAGATGTGCTGTGCTTAAATGAGAGAGCTGTCTGAATGATTTAATATGAGGATCACCATGAAAACTACCCAAATCTGAATCTCAGTGAAATTATAGGATCTCAATTATAACATTAGAAGAAACCTGAGGGACAACTAGGTGGCACAGTGGAAAAAGCACCGGCCCTTGGATTCAGGAGGACTTGAGTTCAAATCTAGCCTCAGACACTTGACACTTACTAGCTGTGTGACCCTGGGCAAGTCACTTAACCCTCATTGTCCCTCAAAACAAAAACATTCATCACAAAGAAGAAGAAGAGGAAGAGGAAGAGGAGGAAGAGGAAGAGGAGGAAGAGGAAGAGGAGGAAGAGGAAGAAGAAGAAGAAGAAGAGGAAGAAGAAGAGGAAGAAGAAGAGGAAGAAGAAGAGGAAGAAGAAGAGGAAGAAGAAGAGGAAGAAGAAGAAGAAGAAGAAGAAACTTTAGGGGCCATATAATCCAACTCCCTTATTTTACAGATGGTGAAACTGAAGTCCAGAGATGAAAATAACCTGAGAAACGTCAAAGAGATGAAAAGTAACAGAGACAGAATTTGAACCTATGTTCTCTGACTCTAGAATCAGTTGTTTTCTCCACTGTACTCCAATACCTGGTGGTTTAAACTTTAATAGACTCCATAGGAAGGGAGCTGGGAGCCCCCAGTTCAAGCCAAGAGGCATCCAACCCCAGGAACTATGAGTTACTAATAGCTTACTAAAAGAAGATTGGTAGACAATTACTAGTTTCTTCATCTCTTTTATCCACATACCAAGGGACATTTTCCTCTGTTGCTTGTAGGATTTCCCTAGAATGTTTATATTCCATTCCATCTCTGGGGAGGCATAGAAGCCATGCAATTTGGTACAGTGGAACAATGAATTTGGAGTCAAATTGCCTGGATTCAACTCTCACTTCTATCCCTTACAATCTGTGTGACCTTCAGCAAGCTACTTCACCAGTCTTGGCCTCAGTTTCTCCATCTGTAAACTAAGGGGGTCAGACTTAATGGCATTTGAAGTCCCATCCAGCTAGAAATCTGTGGTGCAGTTTCTATTCACATTGAGGTCAACAATAATTCTACCTGATTCTCTCTTGTCATTTATGTTGGTGCTTATGTCTTAAATAATTATCCCATTTGGCTTTGAGTTTAATTTGCATAATTAATTACCCAAAACAGTCACAGTGAACATGAAAAATGGAGTAAAAATCTCTAGAACCAGAGTTCTCATATTTTTTTTTTTTTTGGTGAGGCAATTGGGGTTAAGTGACTTGCCCAGGGTCACATAGTTAGTAAGTGTCAATTGTCTGATGTTGGATTTGAACTCAGGTCCTCCTGACTCCAGGGCTGGTGCTCTATCCACTGTGCCACCTAGCTGTCCCTGTTCTCAGAATTTTAGTGGTCCATTTGGTCAGCATCTATTAGTGAACACTTTGGGGTCAAATTTCCAAAGTAGCCATTTATCTTCAGGAATGAATTACATATTTAAAGAAAATTCATTAGTCATCAGGCAATTAGTTTTTATTAAGTGTCTCATATGTGCCAGACACTATATTAAGTACTGTACATACAAAGAAAAGGAAAAAAAACCTCCCTGCTTTCAAGGATCTCACAGTCTATGGGAGAAGACAAAATGAAAACAACTATATACAGAGAGGGAGGCAGGTAGGTGATGTAAAGGATAGAACACTGGGGTTGGAATCAGGAAGACCCATCTTCCTGAGTTCAAATCCAGCCTTAGATACTTCCTAGCTCTGTGACCCTGGGCAAGTCACTTAACCCTGTTTGCTTCAGTTTCCTTATCTGTAAAATGAGCTAGAGAAGGAAATGGCAAACTGCTCCTATACCTTTGCCAAGAAAACCTCAAAAGGGGTCACAGTGAGACAGTCATGACTTAAAGTAATAATAACATTCAAGCTTCGAAGTGGTAGATATAAATGATCATTTTTACTGTTTGGAGCAGTGAGCTTTTCTATCTCCAAGCATCTTTGATGTTATCTTCCTTACTGTTCATGAGAAAGTAGAAAAAACTTGCGCCATTTCAGAGAAGCTTGAAAGATTTGTGTAAACTTATGCAGAGTGAAGTAAGGAGGGGCAGGAGAACCATTATAGTATCAAAAAGATAAACAACATCAAAGGATTAAAGAACTTGGAGCGACACACTGACTAGCCACCATTTCAGAGGATCAATGATGATGCATTTTACCCAGCTCCCCACAGAAAGGTAATAGGCTCAAAATGCTGAATAAGTTTTTTGGGGTGTGGCCCATATGGGATTTTTTTTTTTGCCCATGCATATTTGTCACAAGGGTTGTCTTTTTCTTTTGTTTCTAATAGAGAAAGGAAATAGAGAAGAAGAAAAAATAAATGCTTTCTGATCACAACCCATGTAATTTCAGTAGACTAGATACTTATACATCTCAATTAAAGCCATCAAGTGTCACTTCAATTATCAGTGTTCTTAGTCCTGGTAGGAAACATCAGAATATAATGGGAAAATCACAGGTTCTGGAGTCAGAGGAGCTGGGTTCGAATTCCTCTTCTGATGTTTACTACCTGTGTCAAATTGGGCAAGTCAATTTACTTCAGCTTTTCATCTGAAAAATGAGATCAGGTTAGATGGCCTCTGAGGTCCATTTCCATTCTCAATCTATGCTATCACCTGGAGGAACTGTTAAATTTCCCCTTTAAAGCCTGCTCAACCAAGTAAAAGGAGCTTGGTGGGAAGCAGGTTCTAAGAGGACTGAATTAAAACAAATTAAAAAATAGTAGTAAAGAAACATAATTTTCTCTGCTAAAACGGGGGGGGGGGACACTTTGGAGAGATCTTACTCTGCAAGAGAAAACAAAAGGAGGAAAAAAACTGCAATATCACAAACAATATTTATCTGGCCTCAATCCAGCCTTACATCATTTCAAATTTAATAACAAACTGGCAGCGAAAAATCAAACGATTAATCAGCCATTATTAGACCCAAATAACTTTTTTTTTTTTACAATTGCTTAAAACTGAATTTGAGGACTAGCTAAACAATTATCAAGAAAGAAAACATCAAAAGCATTTTTGCAAAAAAGGATTAATAGTTTAGAAGATGAATAATTGTGTTTGTTTTTCTACACATGCTTCGGGGAAAAACAAGGACAGAAAATAGAAATGAAAAAATAAAATAAAATAAAATAAAAGCTTTAGGATGCTGGCATAAACAAATAAGCAATAAACAAACCCACTAGGTACAAAGTAAATCCAGAGAGCAATTATCAGCATCATTAAGTACAAAAACAGAGAAGCAAATGGGAAGTGGGAAATAAAGGTGTTTAGGTTTTTTTGCCCTAAATTTTACAATGCTGGTACAATTCCAATATATTAGCAAAGGAAGCAAAGTCTATGAGCTAATAAAAAGAAAGATGTGATGGAAGACATTTGAAATGCTGCTTTTAGCAATATATTTTATATCCAGCCTGTCCTAAAACTTGAGAAGAGCCTAACAGGCTTTGCTCCGTGGAGCTGTAACCCGTGTAATTTCTCCACATAGCAAATACATACATACATACACACACACACACACACACACGCGCACACACACACACACACACACACACATCCCAGAGCTTAGCATCCTAAAAGCAAGAATAATTAATGTGTGTATATATGTGCATGTGTTATGTGTACATACATATACACATGCACACACACAAACACACATATATGATTTCTAGATGGTAAGCTGGGCACACTACCCTGTCTCACTGCACCACCACCACCCTACTCTACTAAAGACGTTTTGTGTTGCTTTTTCTGAGCATGTTTTGTAGGGTTTTTGCTAGGTGCAAAAATTGCCATGTATAAAGCTCTTTATTTGAGGAATCTCTGAACCAGGTCAGCTGGGGCTGCATGCCTACAAGGAAACAGGTTTTCTTGTTGTAGCTAAGGAGTTTCCCAAACCAACCTCTCACTTACACTCCCAAAACTATGTAGCTTCACTCACTAAGGATACTTTGTTTTATATGGTGACTTCACCTTTTCTCCATGTAGCCTCTATGGCTAGTATAGTGCTTGATACATAGTAGGTACTTCATATATGCTTATTGATTGCCCAGAGATCTTTTTGCGTAAATCTTGAAATCTAATATAAGCATCATTGGAGCAGTGATAGATCTATGATTATATATATATATATATATATCTCGATGCCTTTCCTTCATTTATGCAGGTCACAATTGACCAATGGTTTCTCACCCTGTGTGATTTTTTATTATTTTTTCCCATAAATCCTTCATCTTTCATTGCTATATTTGCATCCCCAGCAGCCCGTGTGGTGCCTGGCATATACACGGTGCTTAATATGTGCTCACTGATATATTCATTTGATTGATTCATGTCAAAGGACCTGAATATTACCAGTAGAGTAGAAAGCCAAGCCCTCAGCTCAAAGTATAGCTGTGCTATTTAGGGTTTTTCCTTTTTTTTGGGGGGGGGGGGCTCAGAGTGGTGCAAGTAAGGGAGGGTGACAGAGTGAAAGAGGAGAATATGTTTTGTAATGCCAGATGATTTCAATCTTATCTATGAATCTAGAGAGTAATTCACACTAGTTTCTTCTTTTAGTTGCTCAGGCTTTGTACAAAAACAATGACATCATTCCAGGTACACATGGGAATAACAAAGACCAGCACCAATGTGAAAGCTCGGGATTTTGAGCTGGGAGAGACCTAGAGAGAATCCATTCCAACCCATCTCCTTCTACAGATAAGGAAATGAAGGACTTGCTCTCCCTATCAATCAGGAGACTGTCTTCTGTCCCATGCCTTATATGTCATGGCTCTCCATTGCATAGCACACACCTATTTTCTCATCTCATCCTTCACTATCACCTCCAGGATGTTTCTCTCTCTCTGTGTCTGTCTTTCTGTCTCTGTCTCTCTCTGTCTATCTCTCTTTGTCTCTGCTGTCTCTGTATGTCTTTGTCCATCTCTCCCTCTGTGAGTCTCTATTTCTCTCTGTGTGTGTCTCTCTTTGTCTCTGTCTCTCTTTCTCACACACACATACACACACACCTTGTAAGGATATGAATTAGACTCTCTAGGGGACAGATGGCCTCCTCTTCTACTAAACAGGTACCCACCAATAGGGTGTCTTATGTTCTGTCACTCCAACTCAGTCTTGATGCTTTTTACCCTAGGTAAAAGAATCTTTCATCTGGACTCTGAAAATATGGTTTGCTGAAGGTCATGAAAAAAAAAAAACCTCTTAAGTAAAACCCATTCATAAGTTAGGATCTGTCCATGTAGCTATTTCCACATCTATTCTATCAGATAAAAACATGTTAAAGTTTGATCCAATTTTTGGAGACAAATAATGGAGAGTCAATGTACGAAATAAAAGTTTAAAAGATGAAAGACTCCTGCTCTAAAATAGAGTTAGCAGAAGGGTTGTTACAAAAGGGGACTGAATCAGTCATGAACACAAGCCCATTTCTGGCCTCAATATTGATTGAAAGTTCTTACAAACAGACTGGCTGAAAGCCCTGGGCTGCTGATGCACTAACTGATAAACACAGATCAAACAGGATTTATAAGCAATGCAACCTGGGCTGACAACCCAAGATGACTTAGTGAATATGACAGAAATGTCAAGAAGAAAAAAAAAATCAAATTTCCTTCCTCTCTAAATGTTGAAAAGGTTGGATGTTTCATTCTCAGCATGGAGATGCTTACACTGTCCATGGGTGTGTTTCTAAGATGGACCTAGCTCTGTCCTTTCTTAGTCCTTTATGCTCACTAGGACAATGCTACAAATGTGGAGAATATGTTTATGCTTCACTTCAAGTTAAAGAGCTCCAAGATTCTCACTTCTATCACTAGCTGGGGTTCAGTGAATAATTTATTTAATTGATTGACTGATTGATTGATTAACTAATAATACTAAGATTAACCTTTATAGCAATAAAGCACTGGGGCTGGGGGGGGGCTGGGGAGCACAAACACAAAAATGAAAAGAAGAAAAAAAAAGGCCCTGCCTTTTAAAGTCCTGGGTCAAAGGAAACTCATTTCTGTCTCATCTCTGATCGCCTTTTAGGCATGAGGTCCATCCTTACCCGGACAGAGGGTTACAGAGAACTTGTTCAAAGATTCTCAAAGAATCACAGGATCTCACCGCTGCAAGACACATCAGAATATCTAGTCCAACTAATAGCTGAACATAAACATGTCTACAACGTCTCTTACAAGTAGCCATCCAGCTTTCACTTTAAGTTCTCTACTAAGGATAAAGTATTTATCTCTTGAGGCAAGTCATTAAGCCTTGAAGCAGGTCTAATTGTTAGGAGGTTATTTTTTATCATTTTTTCCTCCTTACATTCATCTTTAATCTGCTTCTCTACAACTTCTTCCCACTGGTTCTAGTTCTTTCATTTGGGACCAAACAGAACAAGTCCAATTTCCAAATCCCATGCCCGTCTGGGGCAACTAGGTACATAGTGAATACAGCACTGGGCTTGGAGTCAAGAAGTCCTGAGTTCACCTGGACAAGTCAATTAACCTTTTCAAATTCCAAAGACAATCATGATGGCAGGCTTGCAGCTTATATGCCCTTTAGAATATACATGTTCCTGAGAGGCAGAGCCAAGATGACAGAGGAAAGACATTAAATGCACAAAGCTCCTGACACAATGACCCCCCAAACAGCCATAAAACAACACTGGAGCAGCAAAACCCCCCAAAAATGGGCTGAGATTATTTTCCAGCCAAAGACAGCTTAGAGGGGACCATGCTAGCCTGCAAGCCAAGCCCAACCCCATGATCACACTAACACAGTCCCCAGGCAGGCTGCACCAGAGAAACGTACCACAAGCCTCTGAATCAGCTACAACACCAGCATCTTCTGGAACTGAGCTTACCATTGGGTGAGAGGGCTGAACAGCTCGCTGCGGGGGGGGGGGGTGTGGAAAATACAGGGGTGTCTGCAAGACCTAAGGAGGAATTTGGCTATTCCACCTCAACAGGGAACCAGAAAGAAATCTTGAGTGGTGGGAAGCCCAGGTGGGGGAGGGGCACAGGCTCCTCAGAGGTAAGAACCAACATGGTACACAAATATCTGCTGGCTGGTTAATTAGCAAGTGGTCCTGAGGTTATCTTTGGACCAGAGAACAGGTCAGGCAAGAGAAAAACCTGCCCTCCCTCAAACCAAAACACCTGAGACCCTCTGAAGCTTGGGACAGTGTAGCTTGGAAGTAGGGCCCCACTGTAAGAGGGAGTTAAAACTCAAGTAAAACATGGCAAGATGAATAAGCAAAGAAAGTTGAGAACTATAGAAAGTTTCTTTAGCAAGAAGGAAAATCAAGGTGCACCCTCAGAAGAGGATAGCAACCTCAGGGCCCCTACATCCAAAGCTTCCAAGAAAAATACGAATTGGTCTCAGGCCATGGAAGCACTCAAAAGGGACTTTGAAGAGAAAGTAAGAGAGATAGAAGGAAGATTTAGAGAGGTGGAGAAAAGAATGGGAAGAAAAATGAGAACAATGCAGGAGAGTCATGAGAAAAAAAATCAACAGCTTGAAAAGACAAATGGAAAAGGAGATACAAAAGCTCTCAGAAGAAAATAATTGCCTAAAAATTAGGTTTGAACACATGAAAACTAGTGACTTTATGAGAAACCAAGACACAGTAAAGCAAATCCAAATGACAATATGCATGTTCCTGAGGGTGACAATCAACTCTGATTTTTAAATTTACAAAGAGAAATAAGCTCACTCCAGTGAGGGACAGAGAGTGATATCATGTCATTTTTTGCCAGAGAGACTATACTCTGACCACACCCAGCCTTGAGAAATACAATCAAAGAATCTATCCCCCATCCAAGCCTGAGCCGGTTGGGTGGAGTAGCAACACCCAGAATATGGAGAATATTAATCCTATCATCCATTAGTCCTGACCTTTGGAGAATGGACAAGGAAAGAGGACAGGGGAAAAAATCTTGGGTCACTCCAATTTTAATAATAATAACGAGAGAGAAATAATCATTTCTCTCACAGGGTTGTAAGAATAAATTTAAATAATATTTGTAAAGTGCTTAGCACATTCTAGCATATAGTAGGCATTTAAAAATGCTTGTTTTTCCCTTCTTAATATATGTTATCCTTACAAATACTTTAAGACATCTATAATGGTCCCTTGAAGTCTTCTCTTTTCAGAATTAAATATCCCCAATTCCTTTAATGGATTCATATATAGCATGATCTTGAGGTCCCTTGCTATCTTGAATGTTCTCCTCAGATATCCTTCAGGTAACTAATATATTTCCCAAATATGGCATCTCAAACTGAGTACCATATGCCAGATAGGTCCTGCCCCAGAGAAAATGCATCAGTGCTGTCACCTCTTTCTCACTGAACCTCACTTAAGTCAGACTCAGATCAAATTAGTTTTTTGTCTGTCACACCAAGCCACTGACACACTGAATTTATAGTCTACCACAAACTCCATGTCTTTTTTTTTTGCAGGGCAATGGGGTTAAGTGACTTGCCCAGGGTCACACAGCTAGTAAGTGTCAAGTGTCTGAGGCCAGATTTGAATTCAGGTACTCCTGAATCCAGGGCCAGTGCTTTATCTACTGCGTGACCTAGCCACCCCCTCCATGTCTTTTTTATAACAAAAGCTAATGTGTCAGCTTAGTCATCGATGAAGTTACAGGTCTTTGACTTAGGGGAGGCATGATGGTTGTTGGTAAGCACTTTTAAGGTTATCTAATGGAAGAAAGTTTAGACTTATTTGGCTTTTTCCCATACAGTTGAATTATGTGTAGAAATTTAAACTTTGCAATGTGCAGAAATCTGGCTAGGTGATGCATTGAATGGAGCACTGGATTTAGAATCAGGAGATCTCATCTGAGTTCAAATCCAGCCTCAGACACTTACTAGCTATGTGACTTTGAACAAGTAACTTAACCCTGTTTGCCATGGTTCTTCATCTGTAAAATGAGCTGGAGGGGGAAAAATAGCAAACTACTCCAGTGTCTCTACCAAGAAAACCCCAGATGGGGTCCTGAAGAGTCAGACACAACTGAAAGAGCTGAACAACAAGAAATCTACAATGTATAGAAATTTCAGAGGTAAGGTTTTAGCTAAAGAAAATTCTTTCTAATGACTAGAGTTATCCATAAATGGACTGGGATGATTTGGGAAGTGGTGAATCCCTTCTTATTGCAGAAATACATGTAAAGGCTAGATGATCACTTTGCTGGGTATGTGGTAAGGAAAGTGGGGATGTTTGGATAAGAAGGCAATAGATTCTATGATTCTGTAAGTTAACACACATTGTGATTTCTATACATTGTTCAAGAAGATATGCTTCCACACATTATAAAAATCCTATACATCTTCATTATCTTTGTAATATTACTGATTTATATCTTCTCTCCAAATAAGCAATACCATATTCTGGCAATAAATCCAATCTCTTTAATGAGTCAAATGGGAGCATCTTTACCATTTGCTATATTGTCATCTCCAGGTCTATTTTGATAATCCCTCAAGCCTTTAATCAATCAATCAGTATTTATTAAGCTATTACAATGCACCAAGTGAGCGGTTGAAGGATGGGGGGAAAGAATTAAAAACTGCAAGAACAACTCAAAATTATTTTGCACACAAAAGCTTAAAAAAGAATAAAAGTCAGAGAGGCTGAGCCAAATGATGCTGTAAGACACATGTTTTTTTCTTCATTTTTGTTAAAGCTAAGCCTAGATAAGCCTATTAAGAGGGCAAGCACATTACTGTCTAGATTCTAAATCACCCAGATGCCATCCTGCATGTGTTTGTTTGGACACCGACAGGCATCTTGAACAACAGCAGCTTTCCCCATGGCAACCGGTCATGTGAATGCTTATAATAATGTAAATAAGGATTTTATGTTGATATTTTTCTCACTAAAAACTCCTAAGGGGCAAGCACTCCCACAGATAGGAACTTAGCTACAATCAATTTATTTGGTAGACTTGATTGAAGCAAAATACCTTTCTCACTGCTTTCTTGTGGCCTTTTTTGTTGTTGTGATTGTCAGACGGTGAGAAGTTTCCCCTCATTAGTAAGCTGCATTTTATTCTGATGCTTGATAGAGCCAGAGATGTGGTGCTGGGGGGCTATTAAAAGCAGAAACAATAAGCATCAAACAGGGTTTCCTATCCTCCTCCTGAGGATACAGGTGTCAGTCTTCCAAATGGCTCCTAATTATGGACTAGATTTCAGGTTCTGGGGAGAGAAAGAATGGCAAGCTCAGGTGATGTGGAAGTCTGGTTAAAGGAGAAAGCTGCTGAAATAGAGCAGTGAGGAGAAAATTAGGAGTCAGATAAGGAGGGTCTTGAGCCCCAGACTTCAGGGGCTTTGTTTTGCAGGCAAAACAGTGTCATTAGACCTTTCTGAAAAGAAAATTGCTAGGATCTGAGAGACATTTTAGGGCATAAAAACAGGGAGAGACTGTAGGCATAACACCCTGTCTAGAGAAAGCTGGATATGTGCCAATAATTAGTAAATCCTCTGATTGCAGGAGGTGGATACTGAGTTAGGAAGAATACAGATGGGTTCCATTAGAAGATTTTCTGCAGAGTGCCAAGCTCTTTGAGTCAAGATCATAAACTGGTAACCAATCACATGATCCAGAGCTTTGGGAAGCCATAAGAAATTCAGAAAAGAAAATGCAGTCAGTACCAGAGAACTGATGACCTGGCTGATTAAACCTGAGTCCCCAAATCTTAGATCTGTGTAGTATGGCAAAGCTTGTGGCCAGGAGCTAACATTCCTGACTGGTAAATGCTAGTGAACTGACTCCTTCTGATACCATGATATCCAGTGACCCACAGGCAGAAAGAATAATTTGGCAACTATTCCAATGGACCAGCTAAGAGATAAAGGCTTAGATAACTTTGTAATATTAATAAAAATAGGCAACTATCAGTGACATTATAGACGAAGGGCAAACATGACTCTATCAGAGTTGACTCATGAAGCAGATGTTCCTCTTAGTAGAAGCCTTAAAGTGAAGGGGATATTGTCAGGGATATTGCAGAGGCAATTTCTGCTCATGTCAGATGACAGGATGGAGTGAACAAGAAGTCAGAGAAGTCTCTGAGTCTTCATTGTGATGTGATATGATGTGGTGTGGTGTGGTGTGGTATGGTGTGGTGTGATGTGATATGGAATGGTGTAATTTTATATAATCTAATAAGATAAGGATAGTCATAGGTATTAGACCTGCAACTTCATTATTGCAGGTAATTTCCAAATGAGGAAACGATCCCTCTTAGTGATTTGCCTCAAGATCCAAGTAGTTATGTGATTCACCTAGGGTTAATACAGACAATATGTTTCAAAGGCAGGTCTTGAACCTAGGTCATTCCTCCTCTGAAGTCAAGTACCTATCCACTATAAACACATTGCCTCACATATTGTAATAAAATTATTAATGATTTATAGAAGTGTATTTACAATAAAGCATATAGAGGATGAGGTGGGAATAGACACATGGGAAGAAGGAGTAAGAAGAAGAGGAATGGGGGAAGAAAAGGAAAGAGGAGGGAAAGGAAAAGGGAGAGATCACTTTTAGCTAGTGTGTTTAGGGAATTTAATTTTACAAATCAGCATGGGTTCCTTCATAAGTACTAAGAGTAAGAGAAGGCAAAGAATACTATTTACTCACACCTTTTTTTTTACCCTGATTTCCTTGATTTCTCCCTGTTTTTTCCCCCACTATAATGGAAGGATTAAGAAAATCTGAATTGTGCAAGCAGAGCAGAGTAGCTGGACTTTGATGAGTTTATTTCAACCCCAAGATCCCTATGAAGAATGTAAATCCTTAACGCAAAGGCAGATAAGAGAACTTGTGAAATAGTAATATGTTAATGGGGTGCTAGACTGACTACAAAATGGAGCCACACCCAATGTTTTTTTTTTTTTATGAAGCTCAAGCAAATTCCTTTATTGAGTAGGAAAGGAAGTTTAATATTTGCTGGTGCAGTGGGAAGTCTTGTATGGACTGATGCAGAGTAAAGTATGCATAACCAGGAGAACATTGTTCATAGTAACAGCAGTATTGTAATGATGAACAACTATGAAAGACCTAACTATCTCTGAGTAAGATAATTTCAAGACACCCATGATGTTATTTATCTCCAGAGGGAGAGCTGATGAAGACAGTGCAAATTGAGGCATACTTTCTTCATTTTCTTTATTTCTGTAGTTGTGTGTGTGTGTGTGTGTGCACATGCATGCCCATACATACACATACTTTGCAACATGACTAATATGGAAATACATTTTGTATAAGGGTTCACATATATAATCAATATCATATTGCTTTCTCAAGGGGTGAGAGGGAGGGAGAGAATTTGGAACTCAAAAAAAATGAATGTTAAAAAGTGTTTAATGTCATTGGGGAATATTTAACAAAATTATTATATGCATGTATATATATGTGTTTGTAAATATATTTATGTGTGTGCATTTATTCATTCATTCATTTATTTATTTGCTTTATTTGTTTGTTTGTTTATTTAAAAGATTGGTTGAAATTGGCTATACCCCTGGAGACTTTTAAATAGCTAAGCCTGGGAGAAAGCACAGCCCTGAATTCAGGAGGATCTGAGTTCAAATTTGACCTCAGACACTTGACACTTACTAGCTGTGTGACCCTAGGCAAGTCACTTAATCCTCATTGCCCCACAAAAAAAAAAACAATAGCTAAGCCTGCCCACCTTGGAATCAGTGACAGAGTTTATCAGTTTGAATCCATCTAATCTTGAACACTTTTATGGGATGTGAACTTTGTTGATAAGAAAAGTAGGAACATAACCCCCCACACACACACCTTGGCCATAATAACTAACACTGAAGTTACTTGAACAGTTAAGGGGACACTCCTTCCAACCATTCCAGAGATTCTCATTTCACAGGAAAAATGCGATGACTAAATTAAAAAACCACATTTATTTACCAAATTTTCCCCTGATCTCAGGCTGATGGGCATTAAGAGGAAGGGAAGGAGAGAGGCAGGCAGACAGACAGAAAGAGAAAGACAGAGTGACAGGGAGAGACAGAGAGATGGAGACTTCAACCCACTAGAATTTCTGCCTTTAGGAGGGCATGGATAATGAAATCAATGAAATATATAATTTGTTATATTCAAATGGTTTTATTATTCTCTTACCAATTAAACTGCTTACTAAGATAATTACCCTTTGTTACTTGGGTAACAATATGAAAGAAAAGAGTCATGATGAAAATAGCATGATTATATGATTCAGAAATTGTATATCTGACTCCTAAGCAGATAATACCCAGGAAAGTAAAAAGGGAGAGTGCTTGAGTAACGGTCATATACACAAAAGCCTAGCTGATGAAAAGACCCAACAATTGATCACAACACCCCAACAAAACACAACACCAGAATAGCATGGTCCTGGGACTCTAGCAAATCCATGACAACTATTTCTACTGTGGTCAGCCTAGAAGTCACCAAAGACTCAGGAGTGGATTCAAAGGAGAAAAAAGATGGGGAGGAAATTAGGATATTATCAGTGATATGGGGAAAATCCTTTTTCTTCGATTCTTCTTGAAATATGAGGTTGGGCTCAGGCTTTACCTAACATTCATCTGATTGCCAAAAATAATAAAAGAAATAATTAATGATGGAGGAGCTATGGAAAGATAGGTACCCTGAAATACTCTTGGTAAAACTTCAGATTGGTGCAAATGCTCTGTTAAAAAAAAAATCGTGCTATGTAAGAAAAATAAATGTTAGTCATGATCACTGACCCTGTTCCTACTGCTGGAAATGAGTATGCTCTAAGGAGATCAAAAATGAGAAAAATAAAATAATATGAAGAACCCCAAAATATTTTATCATCACTTTTGTGGCTACAAAACAAGACAAAAATGGAAAGAAAGTGGTTATCCATCAATTGGGGCATAACTAGACAAATACTGATATAAGATTGTAATGAATTGTTGACACATAGACCAAAACAAGGAATTCAGAGAACTGGTGCAAAGTAATAAGAACCTGAATGGCAATGTG